>NC_080041.1:119399404-119699404 GCF_012489685.1 Lotus japonicus | reverse complement strand
TCTTTCATGCTTATAAATAGGACCGGAGGGAGAAATATAATGGTATTGTGTGACTAAATGAATAGTGCTAAAATTTAAGAACTAAGAATTAATGGTTGGAGCAAATCTGCAAAGAGTTGCTTAAGCACATGTCACAGTACGAGTCCACATGAATAGTGCTAAGAACTAAGAACCTAGCATTGTATATGCTCTAATAGTTTTGGTTGCTTAAATTTTAGAAACGTTTAATTTTAAGCAACGGTTGTTCATTCTCTTTGTTCGCTGTTTGATTAAAAAAAAATATTTTCTCTTTTTTATGACCTTGAATACTCATTCCATAGAATCTCAATTCCACAGGTAATTGCAACCTTGCAATTCCAATTTCTAGGAGATCAATCTCTCCTAGATAAAGAAGCCCGAAGAGAATACTTTGAGATGAAGTGTTGTTCCCTCAAAAAGCCAGACTTGGAACGACACTATATCAATCCTACAAAGGCAGCACATCCTGGAATGACTCCTTCAAAACTCAAAGGTGCACAAGAAGAATGTCAACAACTTATCAAACAAGGTTTGATAGAACCAACAAAATCAGAGTGGGCTTGCACAACATTCTATGTGAATAAGAGATCAGAACAAGTCAGGCAAAAGAAAAGGCTCGTAGTGGATTATCGTCCTTTGAATCATTTCATCAAAGATGGTGTTATGACCTTAAAATAATATAAATATATATGAGATATAATGAGACTTAACCAAAAGTAAAATAAGGAACTGTAGTTAGAACGAAATCAACATAAGTTACTTAAATTTTATCTGAAAACTTAAGTTCACTAAAATAGTATTTAAATAGCTCAACTAGTAACTCAAATTAGGAGTTGGTTAGGACTTAGGACTAACTTATTATGGATAGTATATATAATGGTTTTTTTTTGGTATATGCATAGAATCACATGGGATGAAATGCTTGTGACTTCAGCACAAAAAAAAAAAACTTCAAAATCTTCGAGTGGACCACCATATTCTTTTATATGTGCAAAGCAAGATAGGCCACGTTCACCCCTACAATAACACAATCTTTTCTTCTATTTTTCTTCGTTATCTCTTTTCATGTCAAGCACCCAATTTCCCAACCTTCATCCTGTTTTTATCTGTTTAGATATTCCAGAAACTTCAGAGTGAGCTAGGCACAAACGATAACATATCTTCTTGAAGCTTCCATTTCATGGTCTATATAGCCTTTGTTATTTGTACGACACGTGTATTACTTACTTACATAATGCAGTGGCTCAATATGGCAAGAGAATACAACATTATGTTTGTTTTTATTCAAAAGAAATCCAGCAAATCTTGAGTTAATATGTCACCTAATGTGCCTCCACAAATTTTGTACACCTGTTGTCCTCTGAAATGACAGATTCCAAATATGTGTGGATGTTTCTTTCATATGTAGTTATCATCTGATTTGTAATTGCAGTGAGACCACTAAATGCAGAATCGCAATGGCATATTACTCACTCTAAACTAAGCAATAAGCAGAGTGGCAACATCCAAGTTAAGAAAAATCACAATGAGAGGCTGGCTCTTTTTTCTTGTTGACTCTTATTTGATTGAAGAGACAAATAGCAAGAAAGAGATGGTATTTTTTTAATAAAAAAATCACCGCTAAGATTGAAAAAAAAAAATTCAGTCATATGAGAAAAGTCAATGTCGACATAAAAAGAAGAAGAATCAGTGTAATCGACTATCAAGTCAACTAACCACTACTAAATCTTCATTTTTTTTCTGCTAAATATCTATATTTTTCAAAACACAAGGGTAATATTAAAACATGAGTAGCCTTCTTTCTTTACTTTTCCTTCGCATTTTGAAGGAGCTTATAAAAGTAAGATGGTAAAATTAGTATGACATTTATTGATAGAATTGTGTTATTAATTTTATGAGAGTAAGTAATCACTTCAATGATTATAATATTTACTTAATTTACCCCTTAAGTTCAGACTTTAGAAAAGTGAAACCCATAAAAGTTGTGAATTGTGATGCCCATTAACTTCTTCCCCTCCAACATTTTCTTCCCCTAAAAAAACACAAAAAGATCCCAAAATCTCTTCCTCAAATTCTCCTATATCAAAAGGCTAAAAATGTGTGGATAAACTTCCAACAATGATACATTCACACCTCATTTTTCAATACAACATGTTTTGATTAATACTAAACATGAGGAGCAAATGAAGTGGGCTGCATTTCACTCCAATAATTTCACTAATTCGGGTGAAATGGATAGAAGATTCCTTCACTTTGCTAGTAAAGTGATATCCATTCAGATAATTATTTTATTTTTTTGACATCAAAATCCATTCATACAATCAATCATATGAATTCTCATTCAATTCTCCTTTCAATAACCAAGCATGAGATCATATATATAGTTCATTCCATTTTCTTCTGTCAAAGGAAAACAAAAAAAATAGAATTTACTACAAAAGCCGGCTAACAGGGGTATTCCTGTGTATGAGAACATACTTAACCACCATTTTCTCAAACCAAACGGTGATCTCAGAAGCAAAATTACACCTCTCATATGCGCATACCAATTTTACCATGAAGAAAAAGGTTACTATATATAGCTGCCTCATAAATAGAATACAAGTGAGATCATCCCCCCGAAAATAAACTGACATTCATTTTACAACAGTAGGAAGGGATTCCTCAAATACACAAGAAGGGCAAAACTAATATTTCTACAGCTACTATCTAGCCTAATATTAACAAGGCATGGATCCAAAAAAACATAAATCCAATTGCCTTGGAGGAATACACACTTTGTAACTTGATCTTCAATGATACCTTCATTCTCAAAAGGTATACCAAGCGAAGCAACTTCACCAAACCTAAGCAACTTCACCAAACCTATACTGTACAAGGGATTTCAAGCGATCCGTTCCCCGTTTGCGTAGAGTTCAGCGGAAATCCAAACATACATGAAGTCAAAAGATGGGGTTTGCTTACAAACTGGCCACATCATCTCCCAGCAGTGGTCAGGGTTCTCTGTTCCGAGGACTCCGACTTGGAGGTCAATGAAGGTAAAGGGAGGGACTCAGGAGCAGCTTCCGTTGCAAACTCTTCATTTGCAGGGGAATGTGCAGGCTGCAAAGGCGAGTATGTGAAAGAAAGATCTCTGTTGGCAGAAAGAGCTAGGAGCTCTTTCTCCTCTAACCCTTTGGTTGGTCCCAAACTGCATCTATCGGGAGTGTGTTTGGCCAATGCATCTCTAAACTTCTTGATCTGTAATTAAAATCAAACTTCATTAGTTAACTTCACATCAGTTAACTTCAAATTGAATGCTTGATCCATAATAAATCTATCATTACCATAATTCAACAGAGTACATGAACAACCCAACAGGAAACACATGCATTCCAAACATATATTATTCAAATAGTGTGAAAAATGTTGAACGAATGGTCTCAGGTTGAAAGCATTCTTCAAATTTGTAATGAACAATTAGTCAGATGCCAATAAAAAGCATAGCTACTGAGCATACTAGTATGATTGGATCAGCTTTTCTTTCATCAGGATTAATTCTGAAACCCATAAGTTACACACAGAAGCTTCTCCAAACATGCCAATTGATTCTAACTTCAAAATCAATTGTAAAAGAGTTTCCAAACATGTCAAATCTCCTAAACTAAACAACAAGCATTGCTATGCTACCAGATCTAAATGCATAGTATAAATTTAATAAAATTGACATGGTATGTATAACTAACCGTGGCATTTGTGCAGCTAAAGCTACATAAGCGACCATGAGCGCCTCTATAAAAGCGGAAGAAGGGAAGGACATGAACGTTAAGGCTATAACACATAGATTTATGTTCCTCATAGTTCACATGAAGGAACTGAACATCCGGATTCATCTCAGCCAGTTGACAAATCTGCAATACCAAAACCACATCAGAAACAAAATCAACAATTACAAACAATGAAAATCCATGAATAGACTCATGTAGGTTGATTGATGATTGATCTATGAATGAATCAGCTAAAAGGGTGAAGAATAATACCTTAGGATGAAGAGCTTTGCAGCCACCACAACCAGGAGAGAAGAAATCAACAATCACAAGCTTATCCCCTGCGTTCAAAAGAGAGTCAACAAGGTCTTCAGCCGAAGTCACCTCTCTCATGTTTGGTTGAAGACCCTTCTCCCACCATTTCTGAACTTTCCCTAATCTTAAGGTCATCTGCAAAATCCAATAAAAGTAACACCATAGGTTAGAAAAGATCCAATAAAACCCACCATAAATTATGAAACTTTCCAATTTCAGAAAATTGAACATAACCTAAGAATTTGAAAAACCAGAATCCAAAAATAAAATAAAATAATTAAAATAAAATAAAATCAGATTAAGATTAAGAGGGTTTTGTGATCACCAACCTGAACACCGTTTGAAGGTGGAAACTGCGATCTGGGTCTGCTAGATATTGCTCTATTAACACGAAATACAGGTTTTTTACCATGAAACTCTGATGAAAAGGGTGAAGATCTGAGAGCCTGAGACTTCAGCTTCAAAGAAGGGAAGCTACAACTCTTGGCAACCTTGGACACCATCAACTTCTGATTATGGTGGTGTTGTTGTGTGTGGCCAAGCCAAGAAGAAACCAAACTGGTATTGGTAAAAACCTCAGCCATTAAAAGATTCAAGAAAAACACAGGATTTTCTTCAAAATTTCTCAAGAAAATTGAAAGAAAGAAAGAAGAGAAGAGAGAATCAGAAGGTTTGAAAGAGCAAAGTGCGGAAAAGGGTAGGAAGAAAACGCTTTATCCAGAAGCAACGGCGAATCCAAAGGGTGGTGGGGTAAAGTTTTGTGTGCTGGTTTGAAATACACAGAGAGAGAAGAAAAAGAAGCAGATAAAGTGGAATTATTCCGTGGATCGCAGGAAATCCTTAATGGACGGTGGAGATGGGGTTTGAGGGGGACGTCGGTGAGATCGGACGGTGGAGAAGTGGTGGTGCAGGGGACGCGTGGCTAGTGGTTGGGAAATTGTGTTCGGATAAGAAACATTTTTTGAGGTAGGGCGGGACCCGCATGTGCGTTCGCAGGTTGTAAGATGGAACACGTTGCAGATAAAGAAATTAATGGTTCTAGATAAAGGAGGTTGTGGGTTCTTTTTTGAGTCATTGCCACCTCATTGCCACACTCATGAATTTTGTTGTTTTCCTCATTGAATTGAATGTCAATGAATGAGAAATTGGGAATCTACAAACCGTTGCATCTTTCTATCCACCCGGGGGCTATGCCTACGCCTTTTCTCTTGTAAATTACCTCTTCCCTAATTATAGATAATCTACTTATTAAAAAAAATTAATAAAATCAATATCTTCATAGAAACTTGTACAGTTGTACTCAGTCCCCGAATGATTGATCAACGATAGTATAGTAGATAGAAGATGTGAGGATTGAGTAAAAGAAGTTCAAGAATTAATTCTTAGATGATACAATTTATTTTTCTGATATAAAAAAAAAAACTTACATTCGTTTTAGAAATTTACCATCAATTGAAATATTGACTAAGTTGAGAAATATAATAAAAAATTGCTAAAATTTAGTAAAAGTGTTTGTTGAGGATTGAAGCTACTTTCGAACAATTTCATGTTCGGCTAAGCCAGTCCTTTTAGATGTCTTCTTCCCATCTTTCACACTCATCACCTTACCTTTATCGTTCATTGCCTTCTCCTTATGACCTTGCTTGGTGTTGCAAGAGGAACTCTCTTCATTTTCACTTCTTTATTTTTCTATTTGTTCTATATATACTTTATTTTATTTGTATGTTTTTCTCTATATCCTCCTAATTTCCTTACCTTACGCGTTTTTTCATCTTCACTTCTTACTTCTTCACAAACTCGTTTACTCTGTGACACTATTGCTTGACCTTGTTGTTATCATTGTAGTTATTCAAGCTCTTCACTCTTCTTTTTATCTTTGCTTGGGGTCTGGGGAAAAGTTTACTCGAGCCCCATGGTGGACTCCATATGTTTTCACAAAGGTTACCAAGTAAGTATTCGGGAAAATGTGGGAGAAGCCTAAGTCACTACCATAATGAGCCTAAGTGGTTGTAAGTGAACATGCTCTTCTCCTCTCGTTCTATTTTCTTTTCATCTTGTATATTGACTTTTTTCCCTTTGGCCCCAATGCTCTATCTCTGTCTTATAGTGATGATATCTTTTTTCATTCTTTGGATCCATGAGTGGTTCTTACACCATATTGTCTCCGAGTCCTATACTCTTTATTAATTTGTGTGGATCATTTCACTTGATTGTATTCCAAACGAGTCTTGCGACATGGACGAGCTCGGTTCGCGCATAAGGTACATCTGTTTGCAAGGTATGTGCCTTGTAAAGTAGAGTCTGCGCTAGTTCGGTTGAGTGAGATGGTACAATATTTATTTATACAGGTGTATCCAAGATATTATTTGGTTACATGACGGGGCAAAACCCCGGAAAAGGTGTATCCAAGATTTTATCACTAGGGAGCCGAAATGAAATATGAAACAAAAATCATAAGTTCAATTTAAGAGAGAAGTCAGCTTTACAATATAGAAAAAAATGAATTAAATTTGATTAACTTTTTTTTCTTTCACAAAATGTTGTCACCCGTTCGGTAAACAATTGTATATTTTTTCCAACAAATGTGTTTATGAGATTCGAACTTGAGCTATAATCAATACAGGACCCTAACTTACTTACTCCCAGGCGTACATATAATTCACTTTTTTCTATATAAAGCATACTCCCTCCGTTCCTGATATTTTGTTGTTTTAACTTTTGGTATAAATTCGAAAACGTTTGTTGTTTGGCCAACCCAATGCATTTTTTCCCAATTTATTCCATGTATACCATCATTCAATATTATATCTATCACCTACCACCTCTTATTTTCACCAATCAAAATTATAACAAGTTTCTTAACCAATAATTGTCATTATATATCTTCATTCTAACTCAACATTAAATATGAGTGTTTATGTCAACAAATATATCAATGATTGCACTCTTAAACAATGTGCATAACCTTAAACAACAAAAGATCAGGAACGGAGGGAGTATTTTATTTGAATTTTAATAATATAATATTTATTGTTTAAAATTTTAAGTAAAATGATGAAGGCGGCTGTAGATAGGGGTGCACATGGGTTAGGTTGGATGGATTTTGGTCAAAATAAAATCCGAACCGATCAAAATTGGCTGGGTTGGGTTGGGTTGGATTTCACGAATTTCTTCTTCGGACCCGATCCGAACCAACCCGACGAAGTTTGGATTGGATTGGATGGATTTATTGGGTCACTATATTAAAATAATAATATATCTGAAATATTAAAAAATCTTGCAAAAATTATTATAAATTCAGAAAAAGTTATAAAAATACTAAATATGTTATAATACTAAATAGCATGAAAAAGACACAAAAAGTTATAGAAATAATACCACATAAATGACATATAGCCATATATCATGAAAACATAAAACTTCATTACCAAATGACATGAAACAATCTAATATAAATAGTATCTAAAAAGTGAAAAACAACACTAAATGTCATGCCATGACACTTAGAACTTAGATGTCTCCAACATGCCAAATAACTATATATAAACATGTAACAAATAACTACGAACAAATACTCTAAGTTCAAATATGACAAATAACTACAAATACTTAAGTCTCAAAGTTTCAAAAAGTCATCACTCCGACACTAGCACTCCAAGTATGAGTAAAATTATAAAAATTATTATTATATGTATGGATTCTGGGTTGAGTTGGATGGATTTGAACTGAATCCGAAATCCGATCCGAACTTGGTTGGGTTGTAGTAAAATCTATCCGACTAACCCGATTGCCCGATCCAACCCGCATTTTTTCTATTGGATCGGATTGGGTTGGGCGGATTCATTGGATTTACCCGACCCATGTTCACCCATAGCTGTAGATATTTTCTAAGTTGTAACAAAAATAAAGTTAGGTAATAGGCGATAAATTTACGGTTGGTTGGTTTAAGCGTACATGGTTTTCTTATGTTGATTTTGCGTTTAAATTTTGTAAATGAAATTTTTTTCTAAGAGAACTAATCTTGCTAGAAAGTGAAAGTTCTAACTCGAACATATTAATTAACTTTTGTTGTGAATACATGGGTTAAATAAAACTAGGTGGACAAATGAACAAAAGACAACAACCTTGTCCCAATTCTGGTCTCGCATTTACCGTTCAATAATGGATTACGGTGTTTGACTTCATAAGCTAGGATTAGAGTTCTTTATTAATAACCCCTTTGTAATGTTCAAAAAAAAAAAACCCTTTGTTTTTTTTTTGGTCAAGGGTTAATGTATTACATTAAACCAACAGAGTGGAAAGTGGAGCTTTGTGGCTCCAGACTGTACACAAAGTCATAGCCCACGGCTAAAAAACTAACAAAGATCAACAAAAGCAAAGCCAATAAAATGAACAGATAGTACAAGCTTGCTAGTTGAGAGATGTTAATGCTCTGGTGTCCAAAGGACAGGCAGTAAGTGAATAAAATAACTGGTGGTACCTAACAGATCCAAAAAAACCACCAGATCCCAATAAGCTTAGTAAAAATCTCAGGTCCTTATTAAAGCTGAATAGAGGGTGGTTGGTTAACAGTTCCCAAAAAAAACCAACCCACACAGAAGAAATCTCAGCAGGATGGACCTCAAGCATCAAAGACAAGCACTAAGATGTATGCTACCACTCTCCAGGCCTGGGAGGGGGGCGTGCCAACGGTTGAAGATGAGGAAAGGCCCAACGAGGAGAGCTCCCTGTCTTTGTTCAGGGCAAGCTGCACTGCAAGAGGGGGGTTCCAAGCCCAGGTATGGTGGATTCTGTTATCCCTGTTCAATTTTGCAATTAGATGAGCTACTTCATTGCCTTCTCGCGGGGTCCAAGAAAAACCAGAGGCCTCGAAGCCTTGCCACATAACTCTTATATCTTGAACAATGTTCTTGATCTCACCTTGTTCCTTTAATCCTCTGCAAGCTTGGACAAGCAAGAGGGAATCAGATTCAAAGAGGACTTTGGTGCATCCCATACTGTGAGCAAACGCAATAGCATTACGCATGATTAAAGCTTCAGCCATAAGCGGGGATCTGGCATAGAAGCTGCTGGTGTTGCTAGTCAACAGGTACCCTTCTTCATCTCGCATGATTAAACTCCCTGAGGCTTTAATATTCTGGTTCTGGAATGCAGCATCCATATTGCATTTTACAAACCCCTTAGGTGGTCTTTTCCAATTAGCAATTTGTCTTCTTGTCATTTATGGTGTTGGTCGTTGTTGTCCTTTAGTAGTAGCAGCTTGTTGGTATTCTTGCTGGGCAAGGTGAGCTGAAATGATAACTTGCATAGGCACCAAGGGAGCATTAGCAAAAACAGCGTTATTGCGGGCTTTCCAAATCCCCCATAGCAGAAAACCCATAGATGAGAGAATGTTGGTCACCATATCCTTGTCTTGACCAAAGAGAGCAATCACGTGAGACAACCAAGCACGCATAGAAGTCCCTTGAAAAGAGTTGGGATTAATTTGAAGTGAGGACCCAAACCAGACCGGCCTGGTCTACTCACACTCAAGTAAAGCATGGACAGCTGATTCAGTTACTCTGTTGCAGATGGGGCAGACTTGATCTCTAGTAATATGCCTTCTAGCAAGGTTGCTTTTAACAGCTATGGCATTATTGCATATTGACCAGAGAAAATGTTTAATTTTCTGGGGCAGTAAGGCTCCCCAAACATGTTTCCATAGAGGGTCCTGAGAGTCCATATTAGAGGATGGACCAGGGAGAGAAGAGGTAGAAGATTGTTTGGCCACAAAGTATCCAGAATTGACAGAATAAGTACCTTGTTTGTTGAATGGCCAGATGAGATGGTCATTTTGATGAGTCCAACTAATTGGGGTGTTGAGAACATCCTGTACTCTATGAGGAGGGATAAAATGCCTGACTTTGTCTACATCCCACTTTCTCCCATCATGATTCATAAGGTCTTTCACCAGCATTCCTTGGTGAGCCTGTCCACTTCCAAGAGTAATACCCGATGAGCTCCACTTGTGGTTCCAAAGATCGATAGACTCCCCATCACCAACAAGCCAAAGACCATGTTTGAGGAGAAAGTCACGACCTTGGAGTAAACTGCTCCATCCCCAAGAGGAGGCTCTACCTTTACGCGCCTTAAGAAAAGACTCCTTAGGGAAGTAGAGTGATTGTAAGGACCTGACCCAGATAGCATTAGGATTGTGAATCACCCTCCAAGCTTGTTTTGCTAAAAGAGCTGTGTTCATGAGCTCAAAGTCTCTAAAACCCATGCCACCAATAGATTTTGCATTAGAAAGAACTTGCCACTTTCTCCAGTGCACTCCTCTTTCCTTTCTGCCTTTGCTCCACCAAAATTGAGCTACTTTAGCACATAGCTTGCTACAGAAGCCTTTGGGGAAGCGAACAATCGACATCGCGTAGGAAGGGATGGCTTGTAAAACACTCTTGATTAAAACCTTTTTTCCTGCCTGGTTTAACAACTTGCCTTTCCAGCCAGAAATTTTGTTGACCATTCTCTCCTTAATCCAATCCAAGGCATTTACTTTGGACCTACCCCAATCAGCCGGGATGCCCAAGTATCTACCCGGAGAATCCCAAACCTGCATATGCAAAATACCAGCTAAAACAGTAAGGTTACTCGAGGAGATATTGTTGCCTCCAATAATGCCTGATTTCAGAGAATTAATTCGTTGACCCGAGGCCATAGAATATAAATTCAGGATACTTTGAAATGCATAAATTTCCTCCGGGTTTGCTTTTGCAAAAAGGATAGTATCATCGGCAAACAAAAGATGGGTCAAGCAAGGTCCCGAATTGGGAAGTTGCAGCCCCTGAATTCTCTTTAGCCGTAGAGCATTGTTAAAGAGATGGGAAAGAACATCGGAGGCAAGGATGAAAAGGTTGGGGGAAAGAGGGTCCCCCTACCTTAAGCCTCGTTGAGGTGAGAAAGAATTACCCACGAAACCATTGATTTTCAAACGGTAGGAGACACCTTTGACAAGGGTCATAACACGCTGCACCCACTCCCCCGGGAAGCCATAAGCAGATAAGATTTTCTCCAAGAACTCCCATTCGAGCCTATCATAAGCTTTGTTCATGTCTAGCTTCATGATCACATTCTACTCTTGCCCTCTTTTTCTCTTCTTTAGTAGATGGAACATTTCCTGCACTACAAGCAAATTGTCTTGTATTTGTCTCCCCCCAACAAAAGCACTCTGATTGGGGGAGATTAAGAACTTCATCGCCTCCTTCAAGCGAAGTACCATGATTCGTGATATAACCTTGCAAATAAAATTGGTACAGCTAATAGGTCTGTAGTTATTGAGGGTCTCCGGGTGTGGAATTTTTGGGACTAAGACTATGAGAGTCTCGTTGATTTCCTTAGGTAGAGAACCCGATTGGAAGAAGCTGCGGATAGCTGCACAAACATCTCCCTTAAGCGTCTCCCAGTGGTTTTGGTAAAATAAACCACTATAACCATCTGGTCCCGGGGCCTTGGTTTTACCCAAACTGAACGCAGCTTCCTTGATTTCTGAATCAGAAACAGGTCTAAGGAGCTTCTCCTTTAAATCAGCAGGAACAATTGAGGGAATGTGTTCAACACATAGGTCATTTGTAAGTTGAGCTGTCAAACTCTTCTGTCAGAGTAAAAGCCCATTCAATGGTCCGGATAATTCTACCCCTTACAGGCCTTTTTTTTCTTTTGTCAAAGTCCTAATTTTTTACTATTTAGTAGGAGTATTTAGCAACTAAAACTGTTTTTCAAAAAAATAAACACTTAAAATGTTATCCTTTCAACGTGGCGATTTTCTTACCTCAAATTGCTATCTACCAAACTTTCTCTTTACACAATGTATCTATGGATAACTGATCCCTTGAATTCCCATCTATTTCTACAAGTGTGCCATTTTATTTGCATGTTGCATCAGCATCTTCCTGGGTTTTTTTTGTTTTGTAAGATTTTGACATGATCTCCTTTTTCCGGTTTGTGGTTATGGGAAACTCAAGCAATCCTCAAGGAGTGTGATTTTGAGGCATGCAAGTGAACAAAATCGTTGCTTATGGTGCAGAGGGAATGAGGTAATTTAGCACCACACAACTTTGACTCCAATCAAAATTTTACTTCTGTAATATCCTTTACTGTGTTAGTTTTTTCTTCTTTAAGTAGGAAATAGATTTACTTCTAGTTTGTCTTTTGCTCTTGTTTTTTATTTATTTAGAAGAACAAAACTTGTGTCTTATCTCAATCAAACACTCAACTTTTTCAAAAAAATAAAAAATTCTACCTCATTTATTTTCTGTAAATTTTAGCAAAAATGGAAAAAATAAAAAAAGATTTGGGTCTGTCAGACAACCGTGTGACCACCCCAGCCAGTGGATACTAGCTGAGAACGATCCTCTACCGTTCATTTGGGGAACCCGAAGGTTAGCCAGTGAACTGTTAATCACGCTCTGATCACACGGTCATGGTTCATCAACCAGACTTTGGTTCTTATCTCCTTAGAACTCAAGGATACAGTTGTACGAGCCTATAGAACAGATCCTGTTCAAGCAAGGTCGTGGCCAGTTATATCACCGTGTCAGTATATAAACCTTAGGATATAGTTCGGTGCTAGCAGTGTGGGACTTTCATGTGATAATCTGGTTGTTGTGACTTTTGTTGTGTAACATGATGTCACTATGCCCTTCATGGCATTGCAAAACGTTGGAGAAATTCATCCAAATTCAATGTTGCCATGTATTTGATTCCGAAGTTCTTGAAATCTTATATAAATGACTCAAAAAGGTAAAAGTTTTGAACTGGATTGAACTACTCCACCGAATAATGAGGTGCGGGTTACAAAAAGAAAAGCTCACAACAATAGGACTAAAAGCATTGCAGAAAAAGCCCAACTCAAAAAGTAGAGTTCTTAATAGTAGGATGAGGGCCAATTAGAAGGTTGGGAAATTAGAGGCAGTAGATAGATTTATGTAGTATTGTGTAATCAAAGAGGCTAGAGACTCTCCCAGCTCTGTCCTTTGGGGGAGTGGGAGATCGATGTTGATCATTCACCAAGGAAAAGTTGAAACGTTGCTGTTTTCCAAGGCTCCACGTATTCTTTGGTCCTAAAACTATAATTTTGATAAAGCAAACCAAAACATTTTGAGAATATCTATGTCTTCCTCACTTCACCGTTGTTCTTTCTAGCATTCCCACAAAACACGAAAGAGCTTGGATGCATGCTCGCATGCTGTCTATTGAGGCTGAGCAGACTTGTGTTATTTCGGTCTTTTTTGAGCATCGCAGGCTGTCTCAAGTCCCACATCGGTTAAACTTGCAACAATACAAGTGTTTATAATGAACCACCTAGCAGTAGAGATTGTCCCTTCGGGGACATCCGATAAAATTGGAACGATACAGAGAAGATTAGCATGGCCCCTGCGCAAGGATGACACGCACAAATCGAGAAATGGTCCAAATTTTTTTGTCAATCCATTCTTCTTCCCCTGGATCAAAATTTGATTTTATTTGATTTTGATTCTCTCATGAAACTTGGATATTTTTACTCCATTTTATTTAAACTGAAGCTGCAGAAGAGTGTAAGTTTTCTTTTCTCTTTGAAATTTCTCATTTTTCCTGGATAAGTTCTAAGCATTTTCCAGTTCTTTTTGTATCATGTTTTTTCCTAGGGTTCATGAGGGGTGAATACAATTTGTTATTGATAAATTACATGATCATAAGCTCAGCACACAAAATTACAAGTTGTCATTTGGATGCTATTTTTCATCATAAATATCAACCTATAGGATTCAGGAAACTTTGATATGGTTGAAATGCATGTTGACTTTGGATGACATGGAAAAATGATATATCAAGTGTTTAAATTGCTTTATTGAAGAATATCAACATGAGGTACTTTTGCTGAGTAAACTAGTTGTCATTATAGTACTTTTGGGTTTGGTTTGTTAAATACCATTGGCTACATATATGCAAACTCATGCTGCAAAAGAACTAGAAAAGAAATTTATTTGGGTGCGCCTTTCACTGCTGAGTTGCTTGGAAACAAAGAGCACTCTATCAAATCCCAAGTTGAAGGCGCAAATGTAGGCAAATAAATTTTTATTTTTGTTTTGGCTCTCTTATAATCTTATTTGCTTAGCTTTTTCTGTTGCATCATATTTTTTCAACAGATGTGCTTTTCTTCCTTTTTTCTAAATAAATTTATTTTGCTATGAAAATATTGACACTGTCCCTATGTTGAGTTTGTCTTATATGTTTTCTGAATTTTCTTTAATCACACTGCTTTATTCATGATTGATTTATCAGTCTTAAGTTAAGGGGCAGCATGTGTTTTCTAGTCATGATGTATTTGGAGCAATTCATCTGGGTTGACATGTGCTACAGAGACAATGTAACATTGAATACTGTCATGTTCTGAATTAGGATACAAACCAGATGAGTATTACTTTAACTCCTTCTCCATGTCCAAGGCATAGCCTGAGTTGTTCATGAGTAAGTTGTAATTTCTCTTAACATAAATTACTTACTCCCTATACCACACATTGTTTAAGATCTAAAATTGATTTAAAATGAATCATCAGAATATTAATATCTTCATAACTTCTGTTGCTTTGCCTTGAGGGAGGAAGCTGGTCTCTTTGTGTTGCTTTAGCTTTGCATGTGATGTCTCACTTCATCTCATGTCCCACACCAGTTGAGCTTGCTCCTTAGTCCATAAACTTGGAACGATAGAGAGAAGCTTAGTAGCTTTGTTTTTCTCATTCAAAGTTGACATTTTTTTTCTTTCTTCTCCAATAATTCTAAGAAATTTCCAGTTATTCCTGTGTCATTTGTTTTTCTATAAATTTTTGTGCTCAGTTTATTATCTTAGCATTTGGGTAAGATCTCACAAGTGGGCAGAGGTATTTAGAGAGAGAGAGAGAATGGATCTTTGGAGTTAATTGTTCTGTTAGTTAGCTGTTCAATTTAGGGGAGTGATCAAGTCATTATAATGACAGCAGGGGATGTGATATGAGAGGTTGTATGCTACCTAAATACTTTGATGGTTTCCTCACATCCATTGTAATCAAGGATTTAGTGTAAAATCTTAGGCTGATCTAACAGAAAAGAGGCCAATCTCATTATCTATATGGCATTCCAGTATCTGATGACAGGCTGTAGCTTAGTGAAAGGGGCTACAAGAGGACATAAGATAGAAATTGATGGAGATGATTCTTGTGTGAGGTTGGGGGAAGACAAGTATATTATGCTGCAGTAGGCATTCAACGCGGCTATACATGAAAATTTGAGTGTACTTTACTATAAAGACTAACTTATTCATTTTCCTAAGTTATTTTCACATATTTCCTGAGGATTGGTTTAATAATTGAAACTTTTAATAATTGCGGTTTACTTGTGCTAGAACAACAGTGTTGATTTATCAGAATTGAAAATCTTGAACTAGGTTTGGGTGGGGTGCGCCAGGCCCTTGCAATAGTGTAAGGCATGGGCGACGCTTGAGGATCCCAATAGCAAGCTACTGTGGTGGACCCTCCCCCTAAAAAAATAAATTTAATATCGTGTGAGCCATTGGCTCACATATCAGATATTAAACTGATAAGAACAGATACTACACTTGATCTTAGCCAAAAGGCCGAGAAAGGTATGCTTCTTCCTCTGCCATGTATCTGCTTTTATATCCAGTATATGTGCTTTGATTGTGCTGCACAGCCAATGTGGGACTTGAAAGGTGATGCACTGAGAAACAGAAATACATGATATAATCTTATAGCAAGTGCAAGTGCATGATATGGCATCTGCGAGCCTGTTTGAATTATTCTTTCCGACAATCTGTTGACGCTATAATGTTTTCAGGTTAAGGATCTTCTTTTGGTAGCACTTGATCAAGATCCCAAGGTTTGGATAGATGTAGGTGCTTGTAGACTCGTCAATTGTGGGTGTCTGCATTAAAGAATATGAAACTGAGGATATTGCATGCGATGCGGTCTGGTTTGCTTTGGCCTACTAACACTCTACAGCAGAATACTTGAGTTAAATAAGCGTTATTGATCCCATGTTTTCTACCCTATCATGCAACTCTCAGCATTGGATAGAGGGTATATCAGTATATGAGTACAAAAACCCTTTCAACTTTATGATTGTATCCCAGCATCCAACTATTGACGGGAGGGAATGTCATATTCCATAGGTTTTGTTCTATTGTTTCTAAATCTAGGCACAACTGGACTTTCCTTTCGGTGACATGGTGGTGGTGATGCTGCCAATGGGATTTTATTCAAGTCCCATCTTCTTGATGTTCATATGGTGGGGCCATATTCTATCAAGTGGAGCAATTCAAAAGGGATGATGAGTGACTCAGATAATTTTCTGCTCTTGAGAAATATAGGATCCATGAGTGCTAGAGACACTGAGAATTTTTCATGAGTAAGCTTTAAGTTCTTTTAAGATAAATTTATTGTATCTCCTTACCACACCATTTTTTTTCTACATTTTAGGTCTGATTTAAAAAGATTCATTAGAATATGAATATCTTTCTAGCTTCTGTTGCTTTGCTTTGATCTAGTAGGATGCTTTTCGTTTGCTCGAGGTTTGGTGAGAAGATCTGCTAATTGATGACTAGATGGAATATGCAACATTTGACATGGTCTCCATGGACTATTGATCACGCTCTGATTACACAGTCATGTTCAGACACCATGACTTAGGTTCTGGTCTCCTTAGAACTCAAGGATACAGTCGTGAACTGAAGTTTAAGCGTTTCTGTATATAAACCTTAGGATTTTGTTCGGTGCTAGCAATGCAGGACATTATGTGGTTATTGCCTTTTGTTGTGTTACATGTTGTTCTGTGCCGGTCATGGCTTTGCAAAACGTTGGAGGAATCTGTCCAAATTCATTGTATCCATATATTTGATTCAGAAGTTCTTGAAATCTTTTAGAAATGACTCGAAAAATTTAGGTGAAATGAGGCAGTAAGTGTCAGCCTCATAGCAACAATAAGCTTCAAAAATGGGGTAAAAGAGTAACATAAAGTACACAATTATGTTTGTTATATACATAGTTATTTCTTACCTCGATGGTTTTTTGTACATCAACATGAAGTGCATCATACTGATATTGAGCATATTCTTTGGCACATTCAATATGATTCATGTACAATCATATTGATCCTGAGTAGCAATTGTAATTTTTTTGGGCACATTCAACATGAAGCTCTTCACAAAATTCCTTGCAAAACTTGTTTGGGAGAAGTGCCATTAGATTGGTTACCATGTTGTTTATCTCAAGCATTGCTTGTTATGCTAAAAAGTTCGCAGTTTACATCCTAATCTAATGTTTGTAGTTCTCTGTAAAACCATTTTGTACCTCCTTTTCTCTTTTTTGCCTGGGTTGAATAACTATTATAGTAAATTGTATGATACCTCTTTCTGTATTGTGAAAATTTTGATCTTTTGAAATTTTGTATCTCACTAATCCATACCCTCAAGTTATTGATTTTCCAATGCTTTTGATTCTTGACTGAAATAGTGAAATGGCTAAGATTATTTACATGTGTGGTGAATCAATGATTTTGCAGGTCATCGATCCTTGATCTTTCCAGCCATTTCTTCCAATGACAAGTTCAGAAAGGGACCAAAGCGAGACATTTCCACACTTTCTGACAGTTTTGGCATGCTAAGTAAATGCTATTGTGATAATCCCATTGAAACAGATGATGTTTCAAACCCAATTGACAGACACAATTTGTTCACAATTTGATGGTTTGCAAGCGAATGGCAAACTTATTATTAAAACAACATAAGATCACATTTTAGGCTGTCACTACAAGAAAAACGAGAATTATTGACGGCTGAAAGTTGTCGGTAACTTTGTAAAACTGTCGGTAATTAGAAATTACCGATGACCTTCTGACAGTTAAACATCTGTCGTTAAAACACTTGTCGGTAATATTTACTAACAATTTAACCATTGGTATGTTATCGAGGGTTTATAGGAACTAAGGGTTTAGGTACGGAAGGTTTAGGCCGTCTGTAAAAGCCGGTGGTAAATTATATTATGGGACGGAAGAAAACTTATTTACCAGGGATGAAAGTGCATTATTGGTTAAAGAAAATATTTAATTTTATTTGTTTGCGCTTTATAGGACAATATTATAGACCTCATGTATCAAAGTTCCATATGATACGTGTGGTTTCGAGTATCACAAAATAATTGAAGTTATCAATCAAGTAATTATCTAAATATTAAAAGAAAACTCTACTGACCGCAATGAAGCTTTGTAAGTATCTCACAAGAGTTAAAAAGACTACAGAATAAAATACAAAGAATATTAAAAAAATACTAACACTAATAAAAAACAATGGAACATAAAAAAAATGAAGAAAATGAGGGAAGACAAGAGAGGAGGAGTTGTGAGTGAAAGTGATGGACAACACTCATATAAATAGGTTATCAACAATTTTAGTCGTTCCTGGAGCCATTAGTAAGCTATATAAACCTTCAGGTACCGACGGCTCTAACCATCAGTAATTTAATGCTTCGATTTTCCTACCTCATATAGCTATCTTATCTACCAAACTTTTTCTTTACTCAATGTATCAACGGACAACTGATATCTTGAACCGCTTGTTTCTCCATGTGTGCAATCTTCCTGTGTTTTTTGTTTTTCTCTTGTGACATGGTCTCCCTTTTAAGTTTGTGGCAAAGGGTTTAACTCAAAGCAATTCTCAAGGAGGGTGATTTTGAGCCACATTTTCACTAAGAAGAACACAACAATCTCCAATGAGGCATGCAAGTGAACAAAATCGTTGCTTATGGTCCAGAGGGAAGAAGGTAATATAGCACCACACAACTTTGACTCAAATCAAAATTTTACTTCTGTAATATCCTTTGCTGTGTTAGTTTTTTCTTCTTTAAGTAGGAAATAGATTTACTTCTAGTTTGTCTTTTGCTATTGTTTTTTATTTATTTAGAAGAACAAAACTTGTGTCTTATCTCAATCAAACACTCAACTTTTTCAAAAAAATAAAAAATTCTACCTCATTTATTTTAGCAAAAATGGAAAAAATAAAAAAGATTTGGGTCTATCAGACAACCGTGTGACCACCCCAGCCAGTGAAACTAGCTGAGAACGATCCTCTACCGCTAATTTGGTGAACCCGAAGGTTAGCCAGTGAACTGTTAATCACGCTCTGATCACACGGTCATGGTTCATCAACCAGACTTTGGTTCCTGTCTCCTTAGAACTCAAGGATACAGTTGTACGAGCCTATAGAACAGATCCTGTTCAAGTAAGGTCATGACCATAACACTCAGTGTGTCAGTATATAAACCTTAGGATATAGTTCGGTTCTAGCAGTATGGGGCTTTATGTGGTTATTGCCTTTTGTTGTGTAAAATGATGTTGCGGTGCCCCCCATGGCATTGCAAAACATTGGATAAATCTGTCCAAACTCATTGTTGTCATATACTTGATTCCGAAATTCTTCAAATCTTATGGAACTGACTCGAAAATTTTAGGTAAAATGAGGCATCAAGTGTCAGCCTCGTAGCAGCTATATAAGCTTCAAAATGGTGAACAAAAATATCATAAATTTCAATTGTTTAATAGGATAGTCCTAGCATTATCCATTAGCCATAAGAAAGCATAAAACCTTATTCTTAGATCAAGAATTCGATACATGTGAAAGTAACAAGGTGGAATAAGCCATGGTGGTTTGCTTTGGTGTGAAAGCAAAACTAAACACCTATAGTTTAGCCATTAATGATGCATAAAAGTGGATATAAGTAATTTTGAAAAGTTGATATAAATCAAGAACAATTTTAAGCTTCCTAACAATATTACCCAAAACATTTTGAGAATATCTATGTCTTCCTCACTTCACCGTTGTTCTATATCTATATATATATATAAAGGAGACTTGAACTTTTTTGCATTGATTACCGCCTTTTTATTAAATACATTAGATAATAAAATACAAAAATAAAAAATAACTACATTTACTTTATTATTCATTATATTAATTAATAATTGTTAAACCTTTCAATTTCCAAATTAAAAAAAAAAACTTTTCAATTTCCCATATTTTAAAATAATTTTTAATAGTGATTAAATTTTAACTTGAAGACAAATTTTGAATAATAATAATTTAAACTGACTAACTTTACATAAATAAAAATATATAGTAAAATAAATTTTACATTTATAACTAATTGTAAGTTGATGAATTTTAAAAATTAACTAACAAAACTTATTACTACATTTTACGTATAAATAAAAAATTAAGTGCTAAAGTTAGATATGAAAATAACACGAATTAATATCTTTTAAATAAAAATAAACATGTTAAATATTGAAATTAGTTAATGGTTGAATGCTTTTTGTAAATATATATTTTGGAATTTACTTTTTTTTCGAAAGAGAAATATATATATATATATATATATATATATATATATATATATATAGGGAGCATATCAGGTGAGAGGAGTGTGCTATTGTGAGAGGTGAGAGGATTCAATAATAACCATCTGATTAAAATCAACGTTTAGGATTCAATCTAACTTTACAGATGTCATGTTCTTCTCTCTCATGGTAACATTTTAATCCCACGCGCGTGTTCTTCTTCCTTATCGAGTATCGACTCCCCTTCTTCCACGATTCCATTGCCAATTTTCCACCTTTGCCTTTCTCATCGACCTTGTTCTTGCTGTCACCGTGACACCGTCGCAACTCTCTGTCACCGACGCAACTCGCGACCTCCGCGAGGTGGCTGCGCCGCGCTCCGCCGTGTCCGGAGTTCCATCACGCACCGGCTTTGTCGCCACTGCCCTTCGCCGCTGCTCCTCCCTCGATCTCGTTCTCTGCTACTGCCAAGCCAGCCAAGGTTCCCCTCTGCCTATCTCAGGTCCTCTCTTCCATGTAGGCTAGGGTTCAATTCGTGCTCAGGTTTGAATCTGGGCTTTCATGCTGGGTAATTGTTGAATGCGCAAGTCAAAACAGAGGAGAAGAAGAAATTTGAACGTCGTTTGAGAACCTCATAATTTCTCAAATCCCTTAGTTACAGTTCTTCATCTATCTTAATTGAAATTGCATCTTGATACACAAAATTGAAAGTGGGGCTTCATGGATTCGTTGCTGATTGGGGATCTTTGATTTCTAAGCATAATATCATCATGATTTTGAGTATACTGTTTGATGAATTGCAACCCACATGGTGGGAACTGGGAAGGGGAAGCTGCAGTGTAAAAAAGAAAGGGAACGGGAGAAAAAGGAGATGCGCGTGGGTTAGCAAAATTAGAATCAGTAATGTGACGTGGAGTACATTAAATTTGATTAAATCTGAACCATTAATTATAATCTAACGGTTGTTATTGATTACTCTCATCTCTCACCATAAACAACTCTTCTCACCTGATATGCTCCCTATATATATATATATATATAATATTAGAGTGTTGAGAAATATCTCCTCTCAATATGGGTATAATAACATAGGAATTTACTTTTGAAATCTGAAATGATTATGCATGTTGTTTAAATTGACTATAATGTAGTTTTGTGTTATTTTAAAAAATATTTTTAAATTAATTTGTGATTTTTCTTAATATTGATAGTAATAAAAAAAAATTGAACGTAATGATAGAAATAAATTATTGATGAATATTTTATGTCATTAACTATATTATTAACTTTTTTTTTGAAGAATAAAAAATTATTGGATTAAGAGAGTCAAAGTACAAAATCATAGTGCCAATTGGTTCAAGGATGAACCTGGGCGCTATGCCAAAATAGAAACCATCCCTACATGTGAAGGGGTTCCTAAAACCAGCTACTGAGTGCAGAATACAAGTAAGGAACTAGGAGTACTAAACTTTACACCCTGAGCAATTTTTTAAAATTCCCTATTCTCTTCTAGCAGAACCCAAATAGGATCATGACCCTCACATCCCAAGTTTGCCAACTATTAATTATTAACTGTCAACTTTTCATTTTCTTACACAAAAAAAAATTATTACGTAGTACTTAAAAATAGTTAGAATATCAACTATAAATCATAAATTGAGAGAAAAAAAATTAAGAAACATATTTATATGTAGACAATATTAATAATTTAAATTAAATAGTAGTAAATATAAAATTTATTAATGAACAATCTAGAAAAATAGTTTCAAAATTAAATGAATGTCTCTGGAAGATATTTATTATTAAATATACTGCATGTGTGTATTATTTGAAAAACATAGTAGTAAAAATATTTTCTCAAGTTTTCTTATGTTATTAATAATATTTTCTTTTTCAGTTTTTTTATATTTCAGTAACATCGTTGATTTACATAAAGAGAATTCGAATACCAATGTATCCTCACAACCGAAAGCCGTGAGATTAATCTCTCGCCCAAAAAAAAAAAAGAAAATTCGAATACAAGTAATTTAATGCATCAAAAAAACTGTAATACTATCTATTTCGATGTCTAAACACAATACTTTTTTCTGTTATATTTATATTTAAGAAATATTTTAATATTTATTATTTATATAATTACACTATAGTAATTTTTATATAATATTAAAAAATATCGTAAATAAACCCGTGCAACGCACGGGTATAATATCTAGTGAGTATGTAAAGCTGCAAACTAAGAGATGATTTTCTTTTGATGCACTGACTGTAATTTATTTGCTTATATTTTGAACCAATCAAATTTTAAATTCAAATTCATTTGACCTTTAAAGCCGTTATATTTGAATTGAGTGACTCTGATCACATTCATAAAGTTAAGTTGCCCAGCTCCTGTATTTTTTCTTTCAAAGTCAAATTATGTTTGGATCACCTTGTCCTCATGCATCTCTCTTGCCTTCATTTGATTCCTTATATTATATGGTGGGGACCTTTTGCATTTGAGGAGGCAGACAAAGAGAGACTGAAGGTCATATTAGCTGAGTTTGCTTTCTAGTGTCAATTATGCTCACGTTGCACCACCTCAGCTAGGGTCCAAAGCCAGCAATAATAGATTTAGGTCCCATGTTTTGATTTGGTTACACATTGAACCTTTTATGTAACGCTGAATTTGTTGATGTATGTTTTTAAGATATTTTTACAAACATGCTTAGTATGTGTTCTATTTTCGTTACATTAGTTAAAAAGTACTTTAATTTATTTCAAATGTATTATGAGACATAAATGTTAAAAGTATTTTAATTTTTATTACAGAAATCTAAACTTACTCTTACACATGCATCCTGAGCTTACAATTCTCAATTCTGCAAAAGTGATGATACATTTTCAGTCTACAAATTATAATCCTTTTAAGAAACTTTTAATAATTCAGTTTCTTTACAGCTCTGAGACAGTGTCATTCTGCTTCCATGTGCACCAGGGGTTTTATGGGGGTTAACGTTGCAACTTTTGTATCTATGGATCAGACAAAAACAACCACTTAATCAGTGGTTCCATCTTTGACTAAACCATAAGATTTCAAGATTAAAAGGGGTAATTTGAAGGTACATTTGTAATGGTATATATATCATTGATCGCTTCAATATGGATATAGACAACATTGAATATCTTGCTGAGCCTTGTGACAGAGGGCATGATGCGTCAACACAATGTTATGTCGGTATAGATTTGGAAGTACGAACCATAAGAATCTTTGGAATATTTCCATAGAAGCAAAAATTTCAATTAACATCTTACAAAAATACAGATTGCTTTAGAAATTTTTATTTAACATGATCAGAACAAAAAATTGAATGAACTACAAGAGTCGAAACAGCAATAATGTTACTTACACACCTCTCATTTGAGGTGGAAGAGGTGGAATGAAGAAAGAGATAAGAAGAAAAGAAAAAATAAGAGAGAGAAAGTATGAGATGTGATAGATGATAAGATGAGAGAGATAAAAATAAAAAGAGGTGGAAATGAAGCGTTTAAAAAATGAGGTGTGTATATATCATTACTCAATATAATGAATAAAGTAGTATCATACCTTAAAGCACACTTACACCTTGCAATATGTGAGGAAAAAAAAGAGAAAAATGTGTGATATGATTAGTGATGAGGTAGGAGTAAAAGTGAGAGTTAAGAAGAGAAAGAGAGTGAAAATGAGATGATTAAAAAAAAAGGTATGTCTGAATCAAAATCTATTATAATAGAGTGTGTTTGGAGCACATCAAAAAACTCTTCCAATTTTCCTAGGAAAGCCAAATTCTAAACCAAAAATTGAAGTAACTACAAGAATCAAAACAGCATCATAGTGTTTAACAGTAAACATCATCCCTCACCCTAGAGATAACTGTTTGGATATAAAAAAAAAAACACTAATTAAAACTTATTTAACACATTTTCTAATAGATAAACTTCAATACGCCTCTATCCAAACATGTTTGTACCAAAAAAACAACTCCTTGAATAAGGATAAATTGAAGATTTTTAATGGTGTAGCAAATTTAGTGAATGATTAAAAATTTTAACTTAACAATAGTAGTGCTTAAGAACAATGTACAGTGATACTTAGCCCTTGATATATAGTTGAAAAGAAAATGGGGAGAATGAGAAAATGTAAAAAAGAAGAAGATTTAATTGTGTTTAATATGAGAGAAACATGAAGAAAACTACAACAGAAAGAAATGTAATGTTCTATCACAGCATGTTTGGTTAGAAAGAAAAATGAAGAGAAAAAATGGTTACTTTTTAGTGTTTGGATCATTGGATGTGACAAGAGTACAATAAAATTTTGTTTTCGGATAATCAATTACCCGCAAATTTAGAAAACAATAATCAAAATCTATTATATGATTAAATAGGTGAACTTTTTGAAAAAAAAATCATTCAAAGTTTGATCAATTACGATAATTTGATATTAAGTTTTCATTAAATTAGGAAAGATATTGATGCAAATAAAAATCAATTCATCTATGAATACTTTCCAATATTGATATGAATCAAATCTCTTGTATTCTTTATTTAGTTATTCTAAATTGTTTCCATATTAAATCATTATATCTTCTTCAACCATGATTACCATAAATTGCACTTTTGAATTATAGCATAATGCACAGTTGAAACTTAAAAACAAGAGTTTAATAACCCATATAATTTTTTTCCACACATTCAATTAGATTTTATTAATTTTTCATGTTATAATTAAATTTTAAATTTAAAAATATTTAAAATAGAAAATAGGGATATGATTGAATTCAACCAATAATAAAAGTATCGGTTTAGTGGTAGACATGCTAGATCTCCGTAATGATGATGTTACAAGATTGAACCTTAGAAAAATCATTTGTTATGAGAAAAATCATTCCAAGTTGTAACAAAAAAAAAAAAGGTCATAGTTGCCTTTTGAAAAAAATAGGTCATAGTTTATAATTCTACGGTGGTTGGTTCAAACCTACATGATTCTTTTTAGTTTTTGTGTAAGATACTGCATCCAAATTTTGTGAATGAATTTTTTATTGAGAGAGCTTAGTTTTATCAGAATTTGAAATTTGAGACTCAAACATAATTAACTAACTCTGATAGAGAATAGAGAATGCATGTGTTAAATCAAAGAAAATAAAATTTGGTGGACAAATAAACTAAAGACAACAACCTTGTCCCAAATACTTCATAAGCCAGGATTAGAGTTTTTATTTTATTTATAATAACCTTTTTCTAAGTTGGGTTTTCAAACTATAATGTCCATTCGATCAATGGGCTTTCTATTCTACCTCTCACAGAGTCATAGGCCTTTTTTCTTTTGACAATGTCCTAATTCACTTTTTTAGCACTGAAACTGTATTTCGACAAAGAAAAAAACTAAAAAGCACTTAAAAATGTTATCCTTTCAACGTGGCGATTTTTCTACCTCAAGTAGCTATCCAAACTTTCTCTTCACTCAATGCATCAATGGAAAACTGATCACTTGAACCGTTTGATTCTCCATTGTGCAATTTTATTTGCATGTTGCATGATCAGGCATCTTCTTGTTTCTTTTTTTTGTAAGTTTTTGACATGATCTCCTTTTTCAGTTTGTGGCAAAGGGAAACTCAAGCAATCCTCAAGGAGTGTGATTTTGAGCCACATTTTCACTAAGAAGAACACAACAATCTCCAATGAGGCATGCAAGTGAACAAAATCGTTGCTTATGGTGCAGAGGGAAGAAGGTAATTTAGCACCACAAAACTTTGACTCCAATCAAAATTTTACTTCTGTAATATCCTTTGCTGTGTTAGTTTTTTCTTCTTTAAGTAGGAAATAGATTTACTTCTAGTTTGTCTTTTGCTCTTGTTTTTTATTTATTTAGAAGAACAAAACTTGTGTCTTATCTCAATCAAACACTCAACTTTTTCAAAAAAATAAAAAATTCGACCTCATTTATTTTCTGTAAATTTTAGCAAAAATGGAAAAAATAAAAAAGATTTGGGTCTGTCAGACAACCGTGTGACCACCCCAGCCAGTGGATACTAGCTGAGAACGATCCTCTACTGTTCATTTGGTGAACCCGAAGGTTAGCCAGTGAACTGTTAATCACGCTCTGATCACACGGTCATGGTTCATCAACCAGACTTTGGTTCCTGTCTCCTTAGAACTCAAGGATACAGTTGTACGAGCCTATAGAACAGATCCTGTTCAAGTAAGGTCGTGACCAAATGTCTCTATGTACCCGTATATAAACATTAAGATATAGTTTGGTGCTAGCTGTGTGGGACTTCATGCGGTTATCCTGGTTATTGTGACTTTTGTTGTGTAACATGATGTCACTATGCCCTTCATGGCATTGCAAAACGTTGGAGAAATTCATCCAAATTCCCATGTATTTGATTCCGAAGTTCTTGAAATCTTATATAAATGACTCAAAAAGGTAAAACTTTTGAACTGGATTGAGGGCCAATTAGAAGGTTGGGAAATTAGAGGCAATAGATAGATTTATATAGTATTGTGTAATCAAAGAGGCTAGAGACTCTCCCAGCTCTGTCCTTTGGGGGAGTGGGAGATCGATGTTGATCATTCAACCAAGGAAAAGTTGAAACGTTGCTGTTTTCCAAGGCTCCACGTATTCTTTGGTCCTAAAACTATAATTTTGATAAAGCAAACCAAAACATTTTGAGAATATCTATGTCTTCCTCACTTCACCGTTGTTCTTTCTTGCATTCCCACAAAACACGGAAGAGCTTGGATGCATGCTGTCTGTTGCTGAGGCTGAGCAGAAGACTTGTGTTATTTCGGTCTGTTTTAGCATCGCAGGCTGTCTCAAGTCCCACATCGGTTAAACCTGCAATAATACAAGTGTTTATAAAGAAGCACCTAGCAGTAGAGTTTGTCCCTTCGGGGATATCCGATAAAATTGGAACGATACAGAGAAGATTAGCATGGCCCCTGCGCAAGGATGACACGCACAAATCGAGAAATGGTCCAAATATTTTTGTCAATCCATTCTTCTTCCCCTGGATTTTATTTGATTTTGATTCTCTCATGAAACTTGGATATTTCTACTCCCTTTTATTTAAACTGAAGCTGCAGAAGAGTGTAAGTTTTATTTTCTCTTTGAAATTTGTCATTTTTCCTGGATAAATTCTAAGCATTTTCCAGTTCTTTTTGTATCATGTTTTTTCCTAGGGTTCATGAGGGGTGAATACAGTTTTTTATTGATAAATTACATGATCATAAGCTCAGCACACAAAATTACAAGTTGTCATTTGGATGCTATTTTTCATCATAAATATCAACCTATAGGATTCAGGAAACTTTGATATGGTTGAAATGCATGTTGACTTTGGATGACATGGAAAAATGATATATAAAGTGTTTAAATTGCTTTATTGAAGAATATCAACATGAGGTACTTTTGCTGAGTAAACTAGTTGTCAACTTGTCATTATAGTACTTTTGGGTTTGGTTTGTTAAATACCATTGGCTACATATATGCAAACTCATGCTGCAAAAGAACTAGGAAAGAAATTTATTTGGGTGTGCCTTTCACTGCTGAGTTGCTTGGAAACAAAGAGCACTCTATCAAATCCCAAGTTGAAGGCGCAAATGTGGGCAAATAAATTTTTGTTTTTGTTTTGGCTCTCTTATAATCTTATTTGCTTACCTTTTTCTGTTGCATCATATTTTTTCAACAGATGTGCTTTTCTTCCTTTTTTTTCTAAATAAATGGAAAAGATTTGGGTCTGTCAGACAACCGTTTTTTTTCTAAATAAATGGAAAAGATTTGGGTTTGTCAGACAACCGTGTGACCACCCCAGCCAGTGGATACTAGCTGAGAACGATCCTCTACCCTCCAATTGGTGAACCCAAAGGCTAACCAGTGGACTGTTAATCACGCTCTGATCACACGGTCATGGTTCATCAACCAGACTTTGGTTCCTGTCTCCTTAGAACTCAAGGATACAGTTGTACGAGCCTATAGAACAGATCCTGTTCAAGTAAGGTCGTGATCAGTTATATCACCGTGTCAATATATAAACCTTAGGATATAGTTCGGTTCTAGCAGTGTGGGACTTTCATGTGATAATCTGGTTGTTGTGACTTTTGTTGTGTAACATGATGTCACTATGCCCTTCATGGCATTGCAAAACGTTGGAGAAATTCATCCAAATTCATTGTTGCCATGTATTTGATTCCGAAGTTCTTGAAATCTTATATAAATGACTCGAAAATTTTAGGTAAAATGAGGCATCAAGTGTCAGCCTCGTAGCAGCTATATAAGCTTCAAAATGGAGAACAAAAATATCATAAATTTCAATTGTTTATAGGATAGTCCTAGCATTATCCATTAGCCATAAGAAAGCATAAAACCTTATTCTTAGAACAAGAATTCGATACACGTGAAAGTAACAAGGTGGAATAAGCCATGGTGGTTTGGTTTGGTGTGAAAGCAAAACTAAACACCGATGGTTTAGCCATAAAAATTAGAAAAGTGGATCAGTAATTATGAAAAGTAATAAATCAAGAACAATTTTAATCTTACCAACAATATTACCCAGATTTCTTAAGGTGTTAGGTAATTATTTGTTGTGTCAATTCAGTTTAGTATCTTACATGGAATATCATTTGGGTTAGATCATTCTCACCAGTCGCCAGAGAGAGAGAGAGAGAGATTTGAATTTGGAGTTAATTATGCTGATAATTAGTAGCTTGATTTGAGGGGTTGCTATAGTTATGATTGCAAGGGATGGGGATATTGACTGCTGAAGGAAGTGTGTCCCAAGTCTTTTGGAGGAACAGGATTTGATGAGACTAAACCGAATTGAGAAATGGTCCATGTAAGATACTAAACTGAATTGACACAACAAAACCCTAGCAAAAAAAAAAAGACACAAAAAAGAACGGGAAATTGCTTAGAATTATTCCAGAAGAAAGAAATGTCAAATTTCATAGAGAAGAATGGAATATCCAAGTTTCATGAGAGAATCAAAATCAAAATTAATTTCTTTCTAATTTGGTGACTGGATTTGATGAGAAATGGCAGACATTCAGGTTCATGAGGGGTGAATACAATTTGTTATTGCAAAATTACATGACCATAAGTTCAGAACACATAATTACAAGTTGTCATTTGGATGCTCTTTTTCATCATAAATATCAACCTATAGGATTCAGGATTTTTTTATATGGTTGAAATGTTGACTTTGGATGACATGGAAAAATGATTTACCTGGTCTCAAGTATTTGAATTGCTTTACTGAAGAATATCAACATGAGGTACTTTTGGGTTTGTTCCGTTTGTTAAATACCATGGCTACATATATGCAACTCATGCTGCAAAAGAACTAGGAAAGAAATTTATTTGGGTGTACCTTTCACTGCTTGGAAACAAAGAGCACTCTATCAAATCCCAAGTTAAAGGCGCAAATGTGGGCAAATAATTTTTTGTTTTTGTTTTTGGTCTCTGAATTGCTTAGCTTTTTATGTTGCATCATATCTTTTCAACAGCTGCGCTTTTCTTCCTTTTTTCTAAATAAATTTATTTTTCTAAGAAAATATTGACATTGTCCCGATGTTGAGTTTCTGTCTTATATGTTTTCTGAATTTTCTTTAAGCACATTGTTTTATTCATGATTGATTTATCAGTCTTAAGTTAAGGGGTAGCTTGTGTTTTCTAGTCATGAATCATGATGTATTTGGAGCAATTCATCTGGGTTGATATGTGCTAGAGACAATGTAACATTGAATACTGTCATGTTCTGAATTAGGATACAAACCAGATGAGTATTAGTTTAACTCCATCTCCATGTCCAAGGCATAGCCTGAGTTTTTCATGAGTAAGTTGTAATTTATTTTAACATAAATTACTTACTCCCTATACCACACATTGTTTAAGATATAAAACTAATTTAAAATGAATCATTAGAATATTAATACCTTCATAACTTCTGTTGCTTTGCCTTGAGGGAGGAAGCTGGTCTCTTTGTGTCGCTTTAGCTTTGCATGTGATGTCTTACTTCATCTCATGTCCCACACCAGTTGAGCTTAACACATTATTAGTGCTTATAAACACTAAAGCTTGCTCCATAGTCCATAAACTTGGAACGATAGAGAGAAGCTTAGTAGTTTTCTTTTTCTCATTCAAAGTTGACATTTTTTTCTTTCTTCTGTAATAATTCTAAGAAATTTCCAGTTCTTCCTATGTCATTTGTTTTTCTATAAATTTGTGTTCAGTTTATTATCTTAGCATTTGCGTAAGATCTCACAAGTGGGCAGACGTATTGAGAGAGAGAGAGAGAGAGAGAGAGAGAGAGAGAGAGAGAATGGATCTTTGGAGTTAATTGTTCTGTTAGTTAGCTGTTCAATTTAGGGGAGTGATCAAGTCATTATAATGACAGCAGGGGATGTGATATGAGAGGTTGTATGCTACCTAAATACTTTGATGGTTTCCTCACATCCATAGTAATCAAGGATTTAGTGTAAAATCTTAGGCTGATCTAACAGAAAAGAGGCCAATCTCATTATCTATATGGCATTCCACTATCTGATGAAAGGCTGTAGCTTAGTGAAAGGGGCTACAAGAGTACATAAGACATAGAATTGATGGAGATTTTCCTACCTCATATAGCTATCTTATCTACCAAACTTTTTCTTTACTCAATGTATCAACGGACAACTGATATCTTGAACCGCTTGTTTCTCCATGTGTGCAATCTTCCTGTGTTTTTTGTTTTTCTCTTGTGACATGGTCTCCCTTTTAAGTTTGTGGCAAAGGGTTTAACTCAAAGCAATTCTCAAGGAGGGTGATTTTGAGCCACATTTTCACTAAGAAGAACACAACAATCTCCAATGAGGCATGCAAGTGAACAAAATCGTTGCTTATGGTCCAGAGGGAAGAAGGTAATATAGCACCACACAACTTTGACTCAAATCAAAATTTTACTTCTGTAATATCCTTTGCTGTGTTAGTTTTTTCTTCTTTAAGTAGGAAATAGATTTACTTCTAGTTTGTCTTTTGCTATTGTTTTTTATTTATTTAGAAGAACAAAACTTGTGTCTTATCTCAATCAAACACTCAACTTTTTCAAAAAAATAAAAAATTCTACCTCATTTATTTTAGCAAAAATGGAAAAAATAAAAAAGATTTGGGTCTGTCAGACAACCGTGTGACCACCCCAGCCAGTGAAACTAGCTGAGAACGATCCTCTACCGCTAATTTGGTGAACCCGAAGGTTAGCCAGTGAACTGTTAATCACGCTCTGATCACACGGTCATGGTTCATCAACCAGACTTTGGTTCCTGTCTCCTTAGAACTCAAGGATACAGTTGTACGAGCCTATAGAACAGATCCTGTTCAAGTAAGGTCGTGACCATAACACTCAGTGTGTCAGTATATAAACCTTAGGATATAGTTCGGTTCTAGCAGTATGGGGCTTTATGTGGTTATTGCCTTTTGTTGTGTAAAATGATGTTGCGGTGCCCCCCATGGCATTGCAAAACATTGGATAAATCTGTCCAAACTCATTGTTGTCATATACTTGATTCCGAAATTCTTCAATTCTTATGGAACTGACTCGAAAATTTTAGGTAAAATGAGGCATCAAGTGTCAGCCTCGTAGCAGCTATATAAGCTTCAAAATGGTGAACAAAAATATCATAAATTTCAATTGTTTAATAGGATAGTCCTAGCATTATCCATTAGCCATAAGAAAGCATAAAACCTTATTCTTAGATCAAGAATTCGATACATGTGAAAGTAACAAGGTGGAATAAGCCATGGTGGTTTGCTTTGGTGTGAAAGCAAAACTAAACACCTATAGTTTAGCCATTAATGATGCATAAAAGTGGATATAAGTAATTTTGAAAAGTTGATATAAATCAAGAACAATTTTAAGCTTCCTAACAATATTACCCAAAACATTTTGAGAATATCTATGTCTTCCTCACTTCACCGTTGTTCTTTCTTGCATTCTAACAAAACACGGAAGAGCTTGGAAGCATGCTGTCTGTTGCTGAGGCTGAGCAGAAGACTTGTGTTATTTCGGTCTGTTTTAGCATCGCAGGCTGTCTCAAGTCCCACATAGGTTAAACCTGCAATAATACAAGTGTTTATAAAGAAGCACCTAGCAGTAGAGTTCGTCCCTCCGGGGACATCCGATAAAATTGGAACGATACAGAGAAGATTAGCATGGCCCCTGCGCAAGGATGACACGCACAAATCGAGAAATGGTCCAAATGTTTTTTATTCTCTCATGAAACTGGGATATTTTCACCATTTTATTTAAACTGAAGCTGCAGAAGAGCGTAAGTTTTCTTTTCTCTTTGAAATTTGACATTTTAATTTTTTTATCCTTCTGGAAAATATTTTAAGCAATTTCCAGTTCTTTTTGAGACAATTTTTACCCTAGGGTTTTGTTGTCTCAATTTAGTGTAGTATCTTACATGGAATATCATTTAGGTTAGATCTCACAAGTGGCCACAGAGAGGAATTTGGAGTTAATTATGCTGTTAATTAGTTGCTTGATTTGAGGGGTTGCTATAGTTATGATTGCAAGGGATGGGGATATTGACTGCTGAAGGAAGTGTGTCCCAAGTCTTTTGCAGGAACAGTGAAATTTCTTTCTAATATGGTGACTGGATTTGATGAGAAATGGCAGACATTCAGGTTCATGAGGGGTGAATACAATTTGTTATTGCAAAATTACATGATCATAAGCTCATAACACATAATTACAAGTTGTCATTTGGATGCTACTTTTCATCATAAATATCAACCTATAGAATTCAGGAAATTTTGATCTGGTTGAAATGTTGACTTTGGATGACATGGAAAAATGATTTACCTGGTCTCAAGTATTTGAATTGCTTTACTGAAGAATATCAACATGAGGTACTTTTGGGTTTGTTCCGTTTGTTAAATACCATGTAAACTTTTGATAGAGAAATTGAAAGGATCCAATCGAGCACGGTTCAAAAGAGTCAAAATTTGTAGGAATTGATAAAACTTTTTTGACCAAAAGTGTATCCTGTGGTAATCAAATTCACCTTTTATTTTTATGATTCTTTTAGATAAAGAAAAAATGGTATGTTACTGCCATTTTTTGGACCGATTAAAGATCCCGAAGTAATATTTAAACCCAATGATTCAAGGAAATTATATATATGCAACTTATGCTGCAAAAGAACTAGGAAATAAATTTATTTGGGCACCTTTCACTGCTTGGAAACAAAGAGCACTCTATCAAATCCCAAGTTAAAGGCGCAAATGTGGGCAAATAATTTTTTGTTTTTGTTTTTGCTCTCTGATTTGCTTAGCTTTTTCTGTTGCTTCATATCTTTTCAACAGCTGCGCTTTCTTCTTTTTTCTAAATAAATTTATTTTTCTATGAAAATATTGACATTGTCCCTATGTTGAGTTTCTGTCTTATATGTTTTCTGAATTTTCTTTAAGCACATTGTTTTATTCAAGATTGATTTATCAGTCTTAAGTTAAGGGGTAGCTTGTGTTTTCTAGTCATGAATCATGATGTATTTGGAGCAATTCATCTGGGTTGATATGTGCTACAGAGACAATGTAACATTGAATACTGTCTGTCATGTTCTGAATTAGGATACAAACCAGATGAGTATTAGCTTAACTCCTTCTCCATGTCCAAGGCATAGCCTGAGTTTTTCATGAGTAAGTTGTAATTTTTTTTAACATAAATTACTTACTCCCTATACCACACATTTTTTAAGATCTAAAATTGATTTAAAATGAATCATCAGAATATTAATATCTTCATAACTTCTGTTGCTTTGCCTTGTGGGAGGAAGCTGGTCTCTTTGTGTTGCTTTAGTTTTGCATGTGATGTCTTACTTCATCTCATGTCCCACTCTAGTTGAGCTTAACACATTATTAGTGCTTATAAACACTAAAGCTTGCTCCATAGTCCATAAACTTGGAACGATAGAGAGAAGCTTAGTAGTTTTCTTTTTCTCATTCAAAGTTGACATTTTTTTCTTCTTCTCCAATAATTCTAAGAAATTTCCAGTTCTTCCTGTGTCATTTGTTGTTCAATAAATTTTTGTGCTCAGTTTATTATCTTAGCATTTGGGTAAGATCTCACAAGTGGGCAGAGGTATTTAGAGAGAGAGAGAGAATGGATCTTTGGAGTTAATTGTTCTGTTAGTTAGCTGTTCAATTTAGGGGAGTGATCAAGTCATTATAATGACAGCAGGGGATGTGATATGAGAGGTTGTATGCTACCTAAATACTTTGATGGTTTCCTCACATCCATTGTAATCAAGGATTTAGTGTAAAATCTTAGGCTGATCTAACAGAAAAGAGGCCAATCTCATTATCTATATGGCATTCCAGTATCTGATGACAGGCTGTAGCTTAGTGAAAGGGGCTACAAGAGGACATAAGATAGAATTGATGGAGATGATTCTTGTGTGAGGTTGGGGGAAGACAAGTATATTATGCTGCAGTAGGCATTCAACGCGGCTATACATGAAAATTTGAGTGTACTTTACTATAAAGACTAACTTATTCATTTTCCTAAGTTATTTTCACATATTTTATGAGGATTGGTTTAATAATTGGAACTTTTAATAATTGCGGTTTACTTATTCATTTTCCTAAGTTATTTTCACATATTTTCTGAGGATTGGTTTATAATTGGAACTTTTAATAATTGTTGTTTTATAAGAATTAAAAATCTTGAACTAGGATTGGTTTAATAATTGGAACTTTTAATAATTGTTGTTTTATAAGAATTAAAAATCTTGAACTAGGTTTGGTGGGGTGCGCCAGGCCCTTGCAGTAGTGTAAGGCATGGGCGACGCTCGAAGATCCCAATAGCAAGCTACTGCGGTGGACCCTCCCCCTTAAAAAATTAATTTAATATCGTGTGAGCCATTGGCTCACATATCAGATATTAAACTGATAAGAACAGATACTACACTTGATCTTAGCCAAAAGGCCGAGAAAGGTATGCTTCTTCCACAGCCATGTCTTTGCTTTTATATCCAATGTATGTGCTTTGATAGTGCTGCACAGCCAATGTGGGACTTGAAAGGTGATGCACTGAGAAACAGAAATACATGATACTATACTCTTATAGCAAGTGCATAATATGGCATCTGCGAGCCTGTTTGAATTATTCTTTCCAACTCTCTATGATGCTATAATCTTTTCAGGTTAGGGGTCTTCTTTTGGTAGCACTTGATCAAGATCCCAAGGTTTGGATAGATACCGGTGCTTGTAGACTCGTCAATTGTGGGTGTCTGCATTAAAGAATATGAAACTGAGGATATTGCATGCTATGTGGTCTGGTTTGTTCTGGCCTTCTAACACTCTATAGCAGATGCATGCTGCCCGTTGAGGCTGTGTTATTTGGGTCTTTTTTTAGCATTCTCCAGTCCCACATCGGCTAAACCTGGAACAATACAAGTGTTTATAAAGAAGCACCAAGCAGTAGAGTTTGTCCCTTCGGGGACATCCGATAAAATTGGAACGATACAGAGAAGATTAGCATGGCCCCTGCGCAAGGATGACACGCACAAATCGAGAAATGGTCCAAATTTTTTTGACAATCCATTCTTCTTCCGCTGGAACATACAGTGTAAGTTTTATTTTCTCTATGAAATTTGCAATTTCTTTCTTCTGGAAAAATTCTAAGCAATTTCCAGTTCTTTTTTGGCGATGAAAATATTGACATTGTCCCTATGCTGAGTTTGTTTTCTGAATTTTCTTTAAGCAGACTGATTTATGAATTCTAAGTTAATGGGTAGGCTTGTGTTTTCTAGTCATGATGTATTTGGTTTTCCCCGTGGGAAAGGCTTAAAGTTCTTTAGATGTATATCTGTTTGTTCTGTTCAACATTTGTATTGTATTTTGCCTATTCTGTACTCTAATTGAGCCACTTGTTGTATTTGTTTTTAACATACCACATATTTCATATGTTGCCTATACTTTAAAGTTTCTTTAGAGTTGAGCCTATATGAAGTTTCTTTATCCCAGAAAATTGAAGAGACAGCTTAAGGGAACTACAAGGATTTCTTTGCTAACCTTGGTTGCAAGAAAAGACTAATTGACATGATCTCCTTTTTAAGTTTGCGGTTATGGGAAACTCAAGGTCAAGAAGTGTGATTTTGAGCCACATTTTCATCATGAAGAACACAACACAACAATCTCCAATGAGGCATGCAAGTGAACAAAATCGTTGCTTATGGTGCGGAATGAAGGTAATTTATCACCACACAACTTTGACTCAAATCTAAATTTTACTTCTGTAATATCCTTTGCTGTGTTAGTTTTTTCTTTAAGTAGGAAATAAATTTACTTCTAGTTTGTCTTTTAGGCCTGTCAGAGAACCGTGTGACCACCCCAGCCAGTGAAACTAGCTGAGAACGATGCTCTACCGTTCATTTGGTGAACCCGAAGGTTAGCCAGTGAATACTATTCATTTGGTGAACCCGAAGGTTAGCCAGTGAACTGTTAATCACGCTCTGATCACACGGTCATGGTTCATCAACCAGACTTTGGTTCCTGTCTCCTTAGAACTCAAGGATACAGTTGTACGAGCCTATAGAACAGATCCTGTTCAAGTAAGGTCGTGACCAGATGTCTCTCCGTGTCCGTATATAAACATTAGGATATAGTTTGGTGCTAGCGGTGTGGGACTTCATGTGGTTATCCTGGTTGTTGTGACTTTTGTTGTGTAACATGATGTCACTAAGCCCTTCATGGCATTGCAAAACGTTGGAGAAATCTTCCAAATTCATTGTTGTAATACATTTGATTCAGAAGTTGTTGAAATCTTCTAGAACTGACTCAAAAGTTTTATGTAAAATGATGCAAAAAGTGTTAGCCTCATAGCAGCTGTTTATAAGCTACAAAAATAGGGGGAAAAAGTTGACATAAATTTCAATTGTTTTGTACCTCCTTTTCTCTGTTTTTCCTGGTTGAACTATTATAGGAAATTGTATGATAGCAGATAGTATCCATCTGCATTGTGAAAATTTCAATCTTCTTTTGAAATTTTATCTGTTACTAATCCATATCCTGAAGTTATGGACTTTCCAGTGCTTTTGGATTATTTACATGTAGTGAATCAATGTTTTTGCAGGTCATCCCATCCCATCCATCTTTGATCTTTCCAGCCATTTCTTCCAATGACAAGTTCAGAAAGGGACCAAAGCGAGACATTTCCGCCCTTTCTCTGACAGTTTTGACATGCTAAGTATTGTGATCATCCCATTGAAGAAGTTGATGTTCAAACCCAGTTGAAAGACATATTTGATGACACTTGGATGGTTTGCAAGCGAGTGGCAAACTTATCATTGAACAACATAAAATCACACTTAGACTGTGTATTCAATCTCTCTTCTACATTCTCCCCCCTATATGAATAGATTATCATGTGAAATTGAATTAGGCAAAAATTAATTCTTCCTCTGTCTCAACTCTCACGTGATGCACTTTGTTGCAAGGGGTTAGAAATATGAGAGGACTTAATTAGTGTGGTTATGGAAAGCTCTTATAGCCTTAGATCAAAATCATGGATTAAAATTAAAATACCCGATTAATGAATCTTGTGAGTATATCCATCACTGTATGCCCATACATAATACATTAACACAACCAAAATTGCAAAAATTGGTAGCCTTGGGCCATGATGTACAATATTTATCTGGAAATCCAAATATTGTTCATAAATCATAAGCCTAATACTTGCTCATTAATTGAATGTTTTAATTTTAAGTCATTTTTATCTAATGGCTCGGAAGACTTATTTTCATTTCTTAACCCCCAAAAAAAAACCCTCTTCTATATGATATGGTCATTTTCATTTCTTAACCCCAAAAAAAACCCTCTCCTATATGCTATGGTCATATGGGAACAAGTCAGTGCAGGAATACTTGGGAGCTGTAAATAACTTGGCCTTGTTTGGATTAATTCAAGTGATTAGTGTTTGTCATTTTGAAAGAGCTTCAAATATTTGTTAAAACAAATAGCCTTGTAAAAAAAAATCAATAAAAAACGTTTCCAAATTAATGGATATATAGGTCGAATGACATATTGATACACAGATCTAAATTCAATGTAATGTACAAGATGCGGAATGAGAGAAACACCAAATGGACCAAGTGCAGCTCCAAAGCTCACATTGCTGTTTCTGGAGCCAAGTCAAGTTCCCTAATTTGCTTTTACAGAGAAAATGAACCTAGTACCATCAAAATTTCTCTATGCTTATTGCTTAATTTAACCAAGAGGGTCCTTTAATTTGTGTCTATGATGACAGCAATACTCTCAGGGTGCCTTTAGAGTCTGGGTTTCCAAGTTCCAACGCCTCTTGTCAGCAACCTGAACTAGATTCATCTAGCATGCAGACTAGTTTATCTCAGCATCTCACTCTAACAGGGCCAAGGAGAATGCATGTGTAAGCATCCATTTCACAACCATTCTTGAGTGTTGTCCAAGCTTTGGTGTTATCTCTCCCAGTCAACGAATGAAAAAAGCATCATTAGCCATCTGTTGCTATACATGTATCATGTGATGAGCAAACTCACAATCATGTGCCTCTCAAAGCAAAAACATTGGAATGCATCCCTTCCGTGTCGATCGATTTTAAGTTTATTTGGCAGCAGCAGGATTCCGACCAAACTGAATGATCATTGGCTTTCCTTTAAATACATGCCCATTCACTAGATTCTGCAACCAATGGTAATATGCAATATAATAAACAATTGATCAACCTATTCTTATCAACACATTTCGTTAAAATTAAGAAGAATATTATTAGCATTCCACACTACACATGCAGTTGTAACAAACTCCCCAACATTGATTTTCCATTTCAATACATGGTGAAAAATCATGCTAAGCTAAAATCACGGTGACAAAAACAACTTCCCTTGAATTTTGTGGCTGTCCACCGTGATTTTAGTTTCTCCTTACTTTTCTACTGTGTATCCAAACATGCACTTTGCATATTTTGCAAAATTATAAGAGAAGAAAAGAGATTGCAATACGAAGGCAAGAAAAAACTGAATAATCATCTTGAATAAATCATAGTATTTGTTTGACACTTGAAAGAGGAAAACCAATCTCATGTGAGAAACATACCAGAGCATGATGAGCCAACTCAGTGGAGGGGAATGTTAAAAATGCTTGACCCCTCATCCTTCCTTCCTGAAATAAAAAACTAGCTCTTAGTTTCAGGGTTCACAGATAAGCTGCTACGCACAAGACTTTCATGGGGGTAATATAATTGAATAAGCACTCTGGATCAAGTAAACCCCACCAGTGTGTTATTCAACTGGATCATCTTATACCAAGTTAATATTTATTATGGATCTATTTTTGCACAACAGTGTTAGAGATATAATATAAAACCACTCATGTGCCTTGAAGACATATGAATGCTTTTATATTATTGTCATACAACAAATTATCCCAAAAGCTTAAACTTTTGGGTAAAGGCCACACTGATACATGGAACATTCCACATTCCCATCTACCTTTGGACAGTGCACATGCTCACCTACCTAATATGAAATTTAACATAAAAAAGGGGGGATGACAGGATCATACTCTAGACCACTTGGTTATAGAGGTTTTGATACCATATCACATTGCCATTCTACTAATTAAAAAGTTGAATCTCAAAAGAAGGTAGGTGATTGTGTGCAATGTCCACATTTTAATCCTAGATGGCTCTTGTGTAAGGGAGTGCGTTAGAAATATAGTGTAACCATGTGTCTTCTCAACCACTCAAACTTTTGGAATGGTCAGTTCATTACAAACAGAAAGAGTAAAACTTGATAATAGAATTATCAAGATGTTACACCTGCATCAGTTTGACTTGAAGACCAGACTTTGCATCCTCAATATTTCCAAACAGGGACCCTGTGTCAATTCAAGAAAAATCAGGTAAGCAGTGGAATTACCATTCAATTCATCATCCAATAATTGTATTATGAAATTCTCAAACTATTTCAATATTTCATTTGTTTTTGGCGCAGGGGGAGGGCGAATTCATTATATTCCATTTTTGGGTAGTAGAGCATTCAAATTGCAAGATAAGAGTTAAACAAAACCAGAATCCAGTGGAAGTCTTGAGAGCTCACCAAATATAAAATAGAAATCATCAGCAATCACATCCTTTGCCAGATTTTTTATATACAACACGGGAGCAGGATTTCCTGGTGTATAGTTCTGCACAATCCATCAGTTCAAAAACATAAGTCACATAAACATATGATTGTGCACTGCAGAAGCTCTCATAAATCGAATTATTCGCACACTATTAAGACATGTAAAATCCCAACAATACAATGCATCAGATACATTTAAAGATTATTCACTTTACAGAACTCAGTAGTCCAGAAGAAAAAAAGAAGGAAATAGCAGTAGTAATAAATAATGGTAAATTTTATTAGAAAGATCAAGAGCGAACTCTCCCAATTACAAAGAAATGTGAATGCAATACTTCCGAAAGTGTAGATATTGGACATCCATACCTTAAACATTGGAAGAGATAAGATTTCCTCAGGAGGCAACTTTCCTCTCTCTAATTCATCAGGAGTCAAAAATTTGTTAGTATCTGGAATATCGTTTTCTGGCTCTTGTAAGTCTTGCTTCGTATCATCATCTTTATGTTCATTCAGGGTTGCTTTGGGAGCAATTTTTATCTGTAAATCATGAAGACAAAAAATAAGCTAAAAACAATTTTAACATGCTCCTAGAAGGCTGAAACCAATCTCTAGGAAAGAAAATACCTTTAAGACGGGGTTCTTTTTTATCATTGGAATTTCTTTTGGGACCAAGGTGGCAGGCTTTACTCCAACAGACTCATGAGCCACATCTTTATCAATGGCAGGGCCAACGATAGTCTCACGCCGAGCACGCTTTCGTCTTGCTCCATCTTCCTAAAAGGCTTTCATTAATTTCCTTTAACAATCAAATTTTACCAAATGATAGGAAAAAGTATCACCTATTGACAACATAGTTTACAGTTTTATATTCATTTACACAATATTATTATGCTTCAATAAGAATTTTCTCAAACTGCGGCAACAGGAAGGTACAGTCTAAGCACATTGTGAGGTCAGAAAGATATTTTACAAGAAATACTACATTAAGGAAAAGCATACGACAAGAAATCTGTGCCTTATATGCAATTACACAAAGAATTAAGCAAGAAACATGGGCTCCAAAAGTTTGATCCCAAGGAAGCAGTGAGCATGTTACCTCATCTGAAGATTCCATCTCCGATTCATCACTAGACAGCTCTGCAGACTGAGGTTTTGCAGTTACAGAAGGATGAGGAGGAGGCACAGGTGGTGGTGGGGCTGGCACCTCTGGCGGTAATGGTGGTGTGGGCAGTGCCATACGGAATGGAGCCGGAATGTTCATTTTGTTCATCAAGTGCAGAACCTATATTAGAGAGCTACAATCAATATGATTGGTTCTGTATAAAATGAACACTCACAAAATGCTACAGGTGGTGAAAAAGAAACTAGTAAGTTCTTGCAGCCTCATTTTATACTGGAATAACCTGAGTGTAAAAGCGGGGAACGGCAATAAGAGCATTCACAATGTTGGTCAGTATATTTCCATCAGGTGGAGGGTATGCATACCTGAAAAACAAGTTTAATTGGACTATATGCAAACCAAACAAAATGATTCTACGCTGAAAAGAGGCTTATACAAACTTAATCATCATGCATAGCAATTTCCATGATCAATAACAGCATACACGATAGAATTAGAAAACATGTGAATTGTGAAATACTACGCATTCCTTGGCACACACAAATACACACACATTTTCTTATTGCATGAATTTTATGTGGATTTAACTAAAAATGAGAGTGGGTAGAGTTTTTTTTTTGTAGAAAGAGAGTTCAAAATTCACCGAATAAAATAAGTGTGTTAAAAAGAGTGCATCTAAGAGTGTGTTGCTAGAATAACTCTACTTACTATATTTAACGATCTCAAATTTATTTGATGTATTTAGCAGCTTGACACTAAAAAAAGTAACTTCACTCAATAATAGTTACCTAATGAAGTAACATGCGCTTAAGCTATCCATAGTTATCATCTTAACTTTCAATCCGAAAAGGCTCTAATAGCTACGGCACTCAATGGGCAAAAATAATTACCAAAAATCTAGATCATTGATATCATAAATGAAAGAAAACAAATATACCCATTGAAAAGTACTGCATGTTGTGATGTTACAATGACATTCTGCACTGCCTAAAGATTATTCTAGACTCACATCTCACATGTAATAAAAAACACTCAAACAGAAGTACAGAACAAGATTAAGTGAGTACAAAAATTCAAAAGAAGATGAAGAGAGATTAGGGAGAACATATAGAATATAAACTGCTTATCCATGAAAGTCATTCTCTGTTCAAGACATATATATTGTCAAGCCAAATTTTACACCAATAGATCTGTGGCACGAAATTCTCGGAATAACTCTTTTAAATTGATTCAAGAGTCAATCCCATCAACCTCAACAACATATGACCATAGAATCATTTACAGTAACTCCTTCTGTATTCATTTCATTTCATTTTGTTAAATCATCTACCATATTCACACACCAGCAAGCAGCCCTTTAGATCCTATATTCCTATTGCAACAAAGTAACAAGCACTAATAGTTGCAAAGTAAGAAATAGAAGCATACTCAAGATGAGGAGGAAATGGATAATCAACACCAAGTCTATCAGCAATTGGCTGAGGAGTAGGGAGGCCTGCTGATTTTGTATCTTCATCAACAGATTTGGTTACATTTACCACTGATGTTTTAGAGTCCTTTCCTTGCTGAGCACCACTACTTTTTTCACCATTGTCAATTGGGTTAGCTCTCTCTGCTGACAAGACTTTGCCAAGAAATCTCAACCTGGAGAAGCAAATCAAGTAAAGCATTTAGTTTCTAATGAATTCATCTTCAACTCAAAAAGAATTTATTGGTATGTATTCTTTATAATACTGTTGCAAAATCAGGGAGCATTTAGAAAGGATATCACTAAATCAAAATAGATCACTAAAAACCAAGGGCATCTCTTCAAATATACAATCAATTTATTCCAATAAATTGAAACTTTATAAAGTAAGCAAATGATTCAAGAAATAATACCCATTTAGTTGACGCTGTGCTTGAGACGCCAGCATATCATTTTTAAAATCCACAAAAGCACAATTCCTCAACCTGCATTCAATCAATCAACTATCATTCATACATCATTTGACAGTATTCACAAACACAAATACATTGGATCAAACATTATAAAATGGTCAAGTGTCAATCAAATCTTCCATGACATTAAATAAAGAACATTTAAGAGTAACTTGTAGTTGTAGTTGGAGGCACCCACCACCAAAAGACATAAAAGCAAGGTTCAAGCAGCACAGTTTAACAGTGGGCTATTAGCCTGTTAGTAATTGAGTTAATAAAAAACTCAAAAAGCTTGTTTATGTGTTAAAATGTGTAAAGATAGCTGTTTAGTAATTAGACTTAGACGGGTCTGTTTGCTTTAGCAGTGGTGGGGACGCGCGTACTGGAAGAAGCTACAACTGGGAGCGTCCGGATCCAAGCGGTGGAGCCGCGCGTTTGGCAGTGGAAGCACCCACCCAAACAGGCACTAAGCAGTTAATTCTTACTGCTTTCTGTTACAAGCTAGTTACATTTCTGTTTGTAGTTTTTCATCTAAACAGTTTTCTGTTATAAACTACAGTTATAGCTATCATTTCCTTTAGATCCTTAGAGTTCTAACCGTGTAGTATATTATGTTATAAGTAGCTACTGTTGTATTAATCAAGCTAAGGCCCCGTTTGGGAGAGCTTATTTGAGCTTATCTGATAGCATAAGTGCTTATGCCAGTGTTTGTGAGAGCTTATGCAAACAGCTTATAGCCTATCATAAGCTGTTTTGAGCTTATTTTCATAAGCTACTCATGATAGCTTATGAAAAAGAGCTTATGCTTATATATAGTTTATTTTCAATTTATTTTAATAATTTTTTTAAATAACTTAAAGCGCTTATGTCGCTTAATTAAGCTGTTTTCCCAAACGGGACCTAAGTAGAATAATGAAATTCTAAGCTCCAACGTAGCTTCTACTTCTCAATCTTTCACTAATTCTTCGATTCTCGATATGATATCAGAGCTTAATTTAATTCATTCATTGATCATTCTGCCACCCCAAAAACATACCACAATTCTGTCACAAACTCCATATATGAACACAAACACATATACTATGAAACAAAGGGATCAAAACACAGAAAATAGAAATATCAATACCTTGCAGCAGAGCACGGGCGAACGGAGGAAGCGTTGTAATGGGACAAGAGTCGAGAGAGTGTGTCGTGTGGAATGGCTTCAGGAAGGTGCTTGATTATAAGGGTAGCGGAAGGATTTGACTCTGCCATTGTTGTGCCTGTGCTTTGAAATCCAAATTGGCTCTCAGCCATGGATTTTGAGATCGAATTTTCACCGGAATTTGACGGCGCGACGGTGGTGTCGTCGGAGACGCAGTCACGGTGGTGGTCGCTCACGATTGGGGTTTCCGTTTCACGTTCGTCTTTCAGTTTCTGATCTGAATGTTAGGGGAGGCTGGGCCTCTTGGGCCTTGGCCCACCATTTAATTAGGTTTGTTTTTTTAATTGGCATTTGTGTTTGGTCCAAATATTCAAAAATATCCCAAAAAAATTTAAAGAACAAAAAAAAACTAAAAAATACTTGATTCTAAAAATCCTCGCTTAATTGTAATTAACTTTTTTGTAAGTTTACTGTACTACAGCTAGCAGGCCCTTGTATTGCATATGAAAATTTGTTTGGGCTCTGTACATAGCATTGATGTCTCCTTACTCCCCTTCTTAGGCGCTCCATAATAAAAACTTTTTTTAGGGTAAAAGATATATTTTGAAAGCTACGATATTTTGCATAACAGATTAGAGGTGACAAGTTTTTGTAAATAAACATTGTAGGGTGATAATATCTTCGATGTGTGTTATAGGCTCTCACATCAATTTGGTTTCAAATATTACTTCTTATGAGTTTTTTAATGTTTCTGATATAAATAAATATTAGAGCGGCTTCTATGATTTACACTTCTATGCATTGTCACGTCGTGACCATGGTTGGACGAATGGGTACTTGAATGGGTACAAATTTTATTTAGTTCTTCAGACTACTTGATGTGATACTTGGACGAATATCCACTTTTTTCTTGATAATGTGGAGGGCTAAAGCCCCAAACAAACAAGCTAGACAACTCTAGAAACATCAGTTCCCATTACATCGTGACTAAGAAGGGGAGTAAGGAAAGGGGGAATATCCTCACTGTCAAAAACTACATTCTGGATGTCTTGCCCAAATTTTGCAAGAGTCAGCACAATTATTGACTTCGCGGAATATGCCCTGGAAGGAGATGCTCCAATTAAGGGAGGCCATACGAAATATTCCAGCTACCAGATCAGCACAAACATGTTGGATGGGGTAGTTAATAACTATTAGCTCAAAAGCTACCCTCGATTCAAGCTCCACCTCAAGGTCTTTGATGCTTATGATGAATGCCCACTTTGGCACAACATATCCTCCCTTAATCCAAAATCTCACATTGCTTCCCTTCGTCATCAACATCATTCTCACAATGTGAAACATTATTCTCATGAGCAACCACATATGTAGAACGAGCACTCTTCAACTTTCATATTTTCTCCTATAGGCTTCACGAATTCTCCATGAATTTTACATCTCTTCAAACGAATGGCGCAACACACTACATAACGTATTTTCCTCCTTTGATCGCAACCTCGACTCCTTTTCTTCTCTTGACCGGAAACTCAACTTCATTTCCTCCCTTGATCAGAATTTTAACTTTGATACTACTTATTGGGAATCAAGAGTGGCAATTAATAAAAGCTTATGACTTTGTTTACCGTGAACTAAGAAAAAATTTGGTTCACAAATTATAATTGCTTATTTGCAAAATAATTTTAACACTTGAGAACCATATTGTAGATAATATATATTCAATGTTACACTTTATAACAGTAATAACATGACTAATAGGTACGCCTATTTTTAACATGGTCCACAATTGAATTATTGCCCATAGTAGGTCATAAGTTTAACCAAAGACTTTTTTTTCTCTTGACCAAGATATCATTACAGCCGGTAGTCGTAAGACTAATCTATCGGCTCACAACCAACGCACCAAGAAGTTTTTCCATTTACAAGAATTGTAATTCGAACCATCAACCACTTGGTTAAGAGATGAAGTGCTGAGCTCACTAAAACCCACCCAAACACTTTACTTAAGTTCTTATGTTATAATTAATTAAGATACATTAATTAAATTCTTCCAGTTGCATCCTCAATCGACAATGAATTTTGTACCAAAAGACATTCAACTCCTTGTACAACTTGCTTGATAGTGTCTTAATTAACAAACATGATGGTTTCACAGGGAAACTCTACGTATGTTATTAAGTCAATTTTATAGAATGCGGGTTACATAGAAAGTCATGATGAGTTGGTTGGAATTAACATGCTTTCATCTGCTGATGATATATGATTATGATTGTAATCGAATTTTAAAATTCAAGTCTAGCTATATCATAATTTGTAATACATAAACAAAAGATGTGTGTGGAATGTGTTTGAGTGCATGGCGAAAGGGTCGATGATCTATGCAACACTTTGTCAAACAACTGCTCAAAGATTAGGTTTGAGATTTGATTTATAAATCAATAATGAACCCAATAATGCAACTTATGCTAGTGATAGCTGGGTTTGGACTCAGCATATATGATATATATACACATCGTCTATAGCCAATTTCATCAATAACACAAGTATTTGCCATCATAAACATATGAAATGGGAAATTAAGATGTCCCATTTGAATTATAATTAATTATTTTGGCTAGCTATTCCATTTGATGACGGCATTTCAAGATGTAGAAACATTATAATTGAACGCGAGAAGTATCATTCCAGCCCTCATCATGCAATTTAGCGTTTGTCATTTATAAGCAATTCTCAATATATAGAAATATTTCACTACTTGCAACCTCAAAACTTGAGGTTTAAGGACATAATAATTATCAATTATATCCAAAGGAGTGATCTTCTTTCAAGTTTGATGGGTTTGATATCATTCTTGATCAGGTACCTCTCGGTTAAACAACTATAGAAGGCTAACGAAAACAACAAAAATGATATGATGTGTAATCAACACAGATTTGATTTAATTTGATATGATTTGATTTAATTCTTTGTATTAAATTTTCTCTGAAAATAATACAGATTTCTCAAGAGGTGCTCAACCCAGAATGATATGATGTGTAATCAACACAGATACATAATAAACTTACCTTAATCTGACAATTAAAACTCTGGAATTGATTTATACATATTATATAGACAAAAACAATTATTGGCCTTTCACTTTCCACTTACCATATTTTATTTAAAAAGTTTTTTGGATAGCATGAACGGGTATAGCTAACTGGTAGGTAGAAATTAAATAAAGAGAGTAAATAAATCTCACAATTGAACGTGTTTGACGAGGTTGGTAAGGAGATAAATTTAATTTAAACTATCAACACTAACATATATATTAGATACTGAAGTGCTATGGCAGGCCCGTACAAGCCCAATGTATCATCTAAGACGACATGAATGTTTCAGAACAAGAGCTTCATTTGCTTATGTTTTTTTATTGCGGATCGCTCTTTGAGATTTAGTTTCACATGATGTAAGTGTCGTTTGGTAACCTTCGGGTTTTTATTCAAAATATCATTGACCAAAAAAAAAAAGAATGAACACCATGCTGGTCAGCTAGAATGACCAAAATGAGAGTCATCTCATCTGAAAAATAGTCCGTGGAACAAATGTGACACATTTTTCAAACAATATAATTATAATATTTTTGCTAAAGTACTTTCAAAAAAAATATTGTTGCTAAAGTGTAAATATTATCTCAAAAGTTATTCACGAATTCTTCTTATGGCCTAGTGCCTCAATTACAAGTATTACCATGCCTACAAATACATAATATCACTAATTTCGTACTTGAATATTCTTCTAATAATTTGAGATTCTCCCTAATCTAGAAGCTAACTACAGCATCATAGTGTTTTCTATAGGTACATCTCTCATTATGAAACTAGTAAGATACATATTTAACTCACAATGGATCCTTGTGGACATGAGCATATTTAGGGAGGGGCAGGCAGGGGCAATGCCTCCTCCCCCAAGAATTTTATTATCTTTTTGCCGACTATATAATGTTTTAAGAACTTTTTTTATTCTTAGTCTAACCATAATGATTTTTGTAGATTTTTGTAGATTTCTGCAATGAAAGTTGTTAAGACTTGGCTTCGCAACAAATTCGAAGATAACCTTCTCATAAGTACATTAGTTGTATATATTGAGCGAAAAATTGCTGAAAAAATCATTGTTGATACAATAATAGATAAACTTAATACGTATGAGAGAACGAACACTTGTATTTAAATCATAAAATTTATTATTTAAAGAAAATATTATATTCATTAATAATACTTTTAGTATTTTTATTCCCCCTCCCCCAATAAGAAATTACGGGATACACCACTGCTTGTGGATCTGATAAATCTGATACTATACAACGGTTTAGTCTTGAAAGGATTTAAAATTAGTAATGGCGTATGTAAAATTTCTTTCCAGTATTTCTCAGATAATTCTCTTCAAGATGCTCTCTCCACACTCTTCCTCACATCATCCTAAGATCTGGTTGGAAATGAACAAAAGATCCCTCAGACTTCATCATTTATCTAGACTTCCTGCTTCAAGGAAGTAAGGATTTTGAGCGTTTGTTCACCTTTTCTGCCCCATGACTCAAAAATCTAGAAGGGTTGAGTAATGATTAGTGTCTGTGAAACCTTTGAAAGGGCATAATTGTCACATGAATCACTATTCCAATCCTCACACTCCAAATCAACACGCTTGTTCATCAATAATAAATATTCATAATGCATGAACATGAAAGTATTGATTAGATGGGCGGGGTTGGTCTGAGGTGCGTGGCTCGACAGAGACGTGGCGTTGGATTCAAGGATGCACGAAGGCGCAAAGGTATGCTTAAGGCTGCACAGAGGCATGGAGGATGGACAGAGGGAGTAGTCATGAAATTGATATAGATTAGGATTTCATAGAGGTTATAAAGAACCACACGACCTAGTGCTAACGCTAAAACTTAGACCAAATCTAATTTGGTCGGTGTCTTAATCGTCAGTCAAAGTCAACGCTAATGGTTTGTAGTAGATGCAAGTTGGCATCGGTCGGGCGCTATCAATAAGTGGAACACATTTAAATTTTAATGTTTTATATTAAAATTATGTTGGTTTGACTGATGCTAACTAGCACAAGTTAGCAGTGGCGGAACAGGGAAAAATAATGAAGGGGACAAAATAAAAATTTTAAACATAAATAAACTTTTTAATTAGCTATAGATACAACATAAAATAACAATTAAACTAATTTATATACTCATTAAGAATTTATTATAAGATATATCAATATTGTACGAAATTTTCTTTTTATTTTTTCAAATTTTTTACTGTCGGGTATTTTAACATTTATTAGCTTTTTAATATTTATCAAAAGTGATTCTGTTGAAGAGAAGAAATTATCTTTTTACTCTTGCTATCTATCTATCTATCTATCTATCTATCTATCTATACTATATATAAAAGCAAAGTTTCTGCAGCCTTGAGGGCAAATCAGTCATTCAACACTTTAATGCACAACAATCTAATTTTTAGCATGGACATTTTAGTAAAAGTATACATTATTTCCTCAAGATTCAATCCTAGCCGTTTATTCCTCAATCACATTTTCCCTCAGCATTTTCCCTTTCTTACGTTTCTTTTTCTCCTTCCGTTCCCACAGCCTTCCGTTTCGTTTTCCACTCGCTTCCATTTTGTTTCTCAGCTGTCCGTCTTTTCCGTTCACTTGGAAGTTGGAATGTCTCCACTCTCCATCTTCACTCTCTTCACCTATCTCCCTCTTATATTTCTTTGTTTGCGATGTTGAGGCCAGAGATTCCTCTCCCCATTACATCGCAAGGCCCTCTCTTTAACCCCAAAATTGTGGCTGTCGATTTTGCCGCAGCGGCATCGACGACGAGGTGAAGACCCTGAGGGCTCCGGCGGCGTGCGAGGTAGGGGAGATAGGTGGTTGGTGCAGAAGATGTAGAGGACACAACTTGTGCCGTCGTCGATGGCGAACAGGGGAAACTGTTCCGTCCATTAGGAACTTCAGTTTTCGGTGAGTTTTAAAAAAAAAATTCATTGTTTTTCTATTGCTTTGGCTTTTTCTCCATTGTTTCTTTACGTGGAAACCTTTGACAGCATCTTCCTGTTTGATTGTCATGTGGTTATGGATATGGATTTGACATGTTGTTCATTCTTCAGTTTCTGGCTGAGACTTTATTCTTATCTTAGTTTTATGAATCAAAGAGATTAGTAAACTTGACATAAGTTCAACATCCATGATCAGGTTATGGAGATACGCCCAAATGTAAACTGGGATAAAGGTCGTGCATTGATGTATTTGCTTGACACTCTTGGATTTGAGAGCTTTAATGATGTTCTACCAATTTACCTTGGAGATGACAAAACAGATGAAGATGCTTTTAAGGTATGGTTAGTTAAAATAGGAACCTCATTTAGTGATTTGTTTTGGGGAATGAATGTTAATTAAACCACTCTAGGCAACATAACTTAAACATAAGGTGCTAGCAATTGTAAAGTTAATTATGACTTGATGTGGATGCAATGCATACAGGTTATAAGACACATTGGAAGAGGATTTCCCATCATTGTTTCTTCAATTGTCAAGGAGACCAAGGCTTCATATTCTCTGCGTGACCCTGCTGATGTGATGACTTTCTTGACATGTTTAGCAAAATGGAAGAAGAACATGTTACAGAAAACTAAATAGACTTATGAGATTGTAGGCTAATTTGTTCCTTTTTAAATTTAACAAATTATCCTTGAGTTTGTATGTCGAGACAAGGACTTGAGGATGATAATAATAGGAAATGATTATGTAGATGTACTTCAGCTCTTTAGATTTTTATGGAGTATCATAGTTCTAATTTTACAAAGTTACTTTTACTTCTACAAATGTTTAAACGACCAAGATTGAATCCTTGCAAAATCATGTGGAGTTTTACTGATTACTTATTACGTGAATGTACTAATGTACTCCTTCAGCTCTTTCTCCTTGATGCTACTGCTTTCATGTTTCGAGAATTTGGGTTTTTCTACATCACATTCACATCTTCCAAGCCCTACGGCACCGATCTGCATACCAATTGCAAGGTATTATGCTTCTTTCTCTGGATCCCTACATCTCATGTGCAAGTTAGCATCTTTGCCATTAACTGCATTCTTTTGTTCTAGGTTTATGCATTTCCTTTTTAACTTTCTTGCCTGCTGAATTGCTCCTTTTTTCCCTTTGCATTTGATCATGCTTGCAGGCCCTAATCTAAATGAAGGATACATGATTTACTTGATGAACTGCAAAGTTAGGTATCACCTTGATGATATTTGATAATTTTCTTATCCATTTTCTTATATTTAAGTACCAATGTCCTTCCTTTGTCTTTTGTCATAACCAATTTTTGGTTTTACTTATTCCTCTTTTATAGCTTTTAATTTTAAAATGGGATATATATGCATGATGATGACGAAGTGAAAAGTAGTGAAAAGTTGATGAGAGGTAAAAAAGCAACTAAAAGGATGAATGATTACATAACAAATTTTGCCTCTGCTATGTTCTGGCATCTATACATCCTAGCTGTTTGGATTTGTGCACCCAACAAATTTGGTGCACAAAAAACCACTTAACTAAGATACTAATTGTGGGAAGAAGTCAAACTGATTCTGATCTCTTCTGTGCACCAGAATCAGATAACCCCAGAATCAGTACCCAACACGTTTTCTACACTAGCTTGGCTTTTTTCCACATTTGTGTGTTTCCGTCTCTATCTCTGTAATAATGTTTTTATTTTTTAGATGTGCAGGTTGGGTACTGAGTTATATCTATGAGAAGTTTTTAATTTCATTTCTCTCATTATTTAGTGCTTATAGTTTTCCTTTCTCATTTCTCTCACTGTTGAGCAGACCTGCAGAATGCTAAGATAGTTTCCCATTTGATAGATTTATGCAACTATCTCTTAAATCTGGAAGATGGTAGTTGGGGCTAAAAGAGAAAGCTGCAGAACTAATGTCAATAAGCTTCATTGTGATTCGGTTATGACCACCTACAAAATCTGTTTCGCGAGAAGGATACATGCTAAAGGATTTATACAATTTAAATTCTAGGTAAAGTCCCTTTAGAGTTCTGATTATTTGATAGTTGTGGATGCCAGTTATCTTTAAATATTAAGTTAGAAAGCCCTCTCTTATAAAATTTTGACTACCTCGCTCTCGCTTTCAAAAAATATTTTTTCAATTCCACTTACCCTTTAATTATTCTGTTAGAAAATTCAATTTTTTTAGAAGTTCATTAGATGATGATAGCAGTGAATACTAAAGGGAATAATCTTTGATATTTCAAGTTAGATAATTAGGGAAAGGAAATAGACAAATCAATGTTAACCATTTCAGTGATTCTGCTTGGACTGTTATGTTGTTAATGGCTGACTATTTTGTTGCTATGTATGTATGTGCAGCTCAACTGAGTTTGCAAATTGCATGTATGAGTACAAGATTTGATGACCCCATGGTTCACAAAAGTTGAATATATTTTTGTTTATCAAATCATAATATGGAGAGGAAATTTTATTAAGTGTTAGCACCTGTCTTATCTTTATATAAGCCGAAAGTTGTGGCAGTGAGAGTTATAGCTATATCATTTATAGGTTGCTTTGTTGCTCTGATTTTTTTTCCATTTATATTTATTTCTCCTCTCTTTTCCACCATTTCTTCTTCTCCTCCCTTCTCTCAGGCTAATTCCTATCGATCTTTACTTTCTTTAGTTGATTTTGGGGAGGAAGCAGGGGTTTTGTCTCCCAAAAGATCCGTCTCGAGAAAACGAAGCAAGAATGAAGCAAACAGTGAAGGGGAAGATCATTTTCTCCAACTGTGGTAAGAACCCTTCTTCTAAATTTTTCTACCATTTGTTTTGTGGAAAACGACGTGAGATGGAAGAAATCCACAAAGAGCAAGATCATTATCTCCAACTGCGGCAAGAACCCTTCCTTTTTCTCTTTTTCTGCATTTTGACTTCAGAGTTCAGACTTCTAATTTTCCTACGATTTGTTTTTTCACATTAGGTTGTTGTCTTCTTTATTCTTATTTCTCCTCATCCACTCCAGTAAGATACAGTCTTTATTCCTCAATTCAATTTGTTTTTCACATTATGTTGTTATCTTCTTTATTTTATTCCTCAAATGAGTGCATGATTTAAAAAATGACATGAGATGGAAGAAATCCACAAAGATCAAGATCATTATCTCCAACTGCGGTAAGAACCCTTCCTTTTTCTCTTTTTCTGCATTTTGACTTCAGAGTTCAGACTTCTAATTTTCCTACGATTTGTTTTTTCACATTAGGTTGTTGTCTTCTTTATTCTTATTTCTCCCCATCCACTCCAGTAAGATACAGTCTTTATTCCTCAATTCAATTTGTTTTTCACATTATGTTGTTATCTTCTTTATTTTATTCCTCAAATGAGTGCATGATTTCAAAAATGACATCTTATGAAGTATCCCCTGGCTCAAAAAAAGTTTTCCAATACTATAATTCATGTTATTCTCTCCTCATACTGTTATCTCAATTTATTCTCTCCTAATTATTAACAAAATCTCTCTTCTACTTTCTATTAAAATGATATTGTTTTTAGTTTCTTAAGGCCAAGAATTGTCACTCATACATTTACAAGTTTCAATGCCCTCATTTTGGAAGATCTCTCTTATAAGGTCTTATAAGGTCAAATGTGACATCTTCTTTTTCATTTATATGTGCTTAGTGTGGTTATTGAAGAATTTAGTGGTTACATATTAGTAATTAATATCAGTTAGGGAATTCCAGAGGGCATGATTTGTTAGTTAGTATTTATACAAAACATTAATCCTGAAAAATAAAAGTTGACAGTTTAAACATTAAATATCAATGACAATAAAAACTTTCCACTAACCTTTTCCATTACAACAATTATAAGTACTAACTTTCCACTGACTCTCTTATAAGTCCAACTATTTTTCTTCTCTATTTGTGGCCATTCAATACACAAGCTGATTTATTGTTGAATGCATATAATGACAGGAGTGAGAAAGGGAAAGGCATAAGCCAGGTGGGACAACTCCTATTGAAAAGAACGAAGAGGGGGGAAGAGAAGGAAGAGGAAGAAGAAGAAAAGGATTATTCTGAGAAGCCGGACAACAATAGTGTCATAAATGACTTTTCTTTGTTTCTTCAACTTTCTTGATATGTTTCCAAGTGTTACTTGCTATACTTAATTTAAGGGTATGTTATGAACATCATGTTATTGCATCGGAAAGTTTGAGCTTTCTTAATTTGTCTAGCCACCATTGTAATATATCAGCTATATTCAATATTAATTGAGTTATTCATGGTGAATTGATAAAGATAAAACTGTATTATTGAAGGGAGATTTTTTTTTTGATAAATTGAAATGCAGATTTTTTCATGCTCCGAGAGGGTAACAATAATTTATATCATTTTTGTAAGTGGTTAATTAGTTCGTTATATGGCATTAGTTTGTGGTTAATTATAATGATAAAGTAGTTAAATTAATTTGATGTTTGAAGAAATTCCTTAACACATGATCAATTAGTTTAGATTTCTAGAGGTGGATGTTTTAACATTAAACTTTATAAGAATGCAAAAATTATTCACCAAAATAAATGGTTAATATCAGTTACAGTGTTATATGGGTTATTATAAAGAGTTTAATGGATATGCACTGACAGTGTAAAATAGTTTTACACAGACATCCAATTGAATTCCGCCAAATCAGAAAATATCTTATTCTTTTAATTAAAATTAAAGTCAAATGTAATTATCTCTCCTATGTGGCATGCTTTGATTGGATGACTGTGTAAAACTATTTTACACTGTCAGTGCATATCCATTAAACTCTATTATAAATGTGGATGTTAAAACATTAAAATTTATAAGAATGCAATCTCACCAAAATAAATTGTTATTATCGGTTATGATATTTCATAGAATATTATAGATGTTTAATTTTTTATAGAATATATAAATTAATATTTATATTAGTCTTAAGAAAGTGAATATCTATGACGAAAATTCATGGGAATTGATAAACTATTGTTTTATATTATATATTAATTAATATTATTATTGATATAAATATTAATATTAATCTTAAAAAATTCAAATCCCTATCACCTACGATTTTTTTATTTAGTGTTTAGTTAAATTAATTACACACTAAATAAAAATTAATATTTATTATTGAACTCCATAAGACATGGTAAATTCTTTTATTTGTAAAATATTTTTATTAATATTAATATTAATCTTTTAAAAATTAAAGGTAGTTTTTTCTGGGTGAAAAAGGTAGGGATTTAAACATTAAATCTAATATGAATGTCAAAATAAATGTTGGACTAATCCTTCCGGCTTCATCAAATTTATAGTTTTTTTTTTCAAAAAAATAGTTAATATTTGTTACATATCAAATTATTAATATTAATATTAATTGTTTAGTTTTTTTTTTACAGCAAAAACAGATTTATTGAAAGAGAGAAAACTCAAGAGAACAACCCTCTCTTGAAATAGGGGAGGAGTACATCACAACCATGAAGAAACAACCAAAACCACCCCATGAAACCACAGAGATTGTGCCTCATTAAAACATTACTAGGAAAAACCCAATGGGATAAAAACCTAGTGAAGAAAAAAGAGTACATCAATCTCAAATTGTCCTATAAATATATAGCCTGAAAACTTAGATAGCTCAGCAAACCAAAGCAAACCCATACATCACTAAGATACAAAACCAAACTTGGCTTATATTGCACCAGGATAGTATAAAATAAAGTAACCCTTTAATAACATAACCTTCCAAAATAGCATCAAGAACAGGTCCCAAAATTCATTATGTCACGCCAAACCTTCATCCCTCGAAATCTTTGCCCACAAGTTCTCCAATAAAATGCACCATAAACTTATTCCAGCAAGATGACTTCCCTGTATAGCAAATCAAATACAAAAAAAACACCAAAAACCAAAATGCCCCTCCCTACACCTTGATTAACTCATTTCACCTAGAATAAAGGGAGCAAAACTGCTATTCCAGCACGGTAGATGCCACATAGCAAACCTGCATAACATACACACAAACCATCCCACATATCAGCTACAGAGACGCACCTTTAAACTGAGTTCTAATAAATTTACCTGCCAACATAGTCAATACAACCCAGCATATTCTAAAACAAAGATATAACATATCCTCACCCAAAACACTTCAAACAGAAACTATCCAACAAAACCAGCAACCAAATCCAATCATAAACCAGTAACACACTGAAAAACAGAATTCTCCTCCAAAGAGCTCCTTTAAACATCAGTGGCTATCTCCCACACCACCTCATCACTATCCCTTCCAAGCTTAGCTAAAAAATCAGTCACACCATTTCCTTCTCTCAAAATGTGACTCACCCCCACACAATTCACAAGAGGAATAATATGATCAATTGAATGTAGTACTTGATATAACTTCCACGGCCTCCTTTCATTATTATTAACCCATCCAACAACAAGAGTCGAATCACTCTCAATGATCACCGTAGTGAAATTATTCTGCTGACAAAAAAGGAGTGCATGAAAAATTGCCTGAACTTCAGCTTCATACGCCCAAGCATCTCCTATACCTTTAGCAAAGTAACCTAAGACTTCTTTTTTATGATTTCTCAGCACCCCACCAACACCACTCCTTCCCGGACATCCCAACGACGAACCATCCACATTAAACTTTAGCAAAAGCTCCACTGGTGGAACCCAGTCTCGCTGCTGTCTCAATTTCCTTGCTGCTGGCAGTTTTATAAACTCAAAACCAGTCACAAACTGATCCATCCTATAAGGACAACTCGACCACCTTGACTTTACCCACCAAGCCACCCTCGTTAACAACAAATCCCAAACAGTTTCAGTAGAATAATGTTTATTATTAAAGATCAACTTGTTCCTCTCTAACCACACTGACCAGCACAACGCATAAGGAAATATGTCCCAAATTAATTGATCTGTTCCTCTCCTTATAGACCCCCATTCCAGCAGCAAGGAATTTATAGATTCTGGCATAACCTAGTCCACACCTTCTCTGCTCAAAATCATACACCAAATCACCCATACATGTTGACAATGCATAAACAAGTGAGCAGAAGTTTCTGGACATGACAAACATAAACAACACAAGTCACCATCTGGAAAAACTATTCCACGAGTACTCAGAGCCACCTTGGAAGCAATGCGATCTCTCTGGAGTTGCCATAAAAACAGTGATACCTTAGCTGGAACGACCTTTCTAATCTGCTTAGGAATAAACCACCTTGCCTGAATATACAAGCGCTCCTCCAACACATAACATAACCCTTTAACTGTGTACATCCCCGCTGAGTCTCCCTTCCAATATAGAGCATCCGGATAATTATTTACCACCAGAGATTGTAGAAGCTGCAGAAACCTTTGATATTGTTCCACCTCCCAATCGAAGAAACCCCTCCGGAAATCCACTGACCAGATCCAGTTTCTGCCCTCCTTTCTACCCGCCTCCGACACTGCCATGGACTTATTGACGGCCAAAGCGAATACCCGTGGAAACTGAACTTGTAGAGAGACCTCACCAATCCATACATCACTCCAAAATCTAACACCCTCCCCACTCCCCACCTTGCAAGCCAGCCCATAGAAAAACTCATTTACAGCTCCAGACTGCTCCTTCCAAAGACAGAGTAGACCTTGAGCTATACAGGAACCTGATCCCCTATTAAATCCCTCCATTTGCGGCATTATATAACGGTCTTGTAGGCCAAACTTTGCACAAACGACCTTCCTCCACATAGCATCTTTCTCTCTTCCAAACCGCCAAAACCATTTTAACAGCAGCGCTTTATTCTTCCATTCCAGACAACCTAGCCCCAAACCACCAAACCGCACGCCCTTGCAAATGTCCGCCCATGCCACCCAAGCAATCTTCTTTGACCCTGACGCACCACCCCATAAGAAACCCCTCATCAATGCTTCCTTCTCTCTAATTACACCCACTGGAGTTCTAAATACAGACATATAGTATACGGGAATTGAATTCATGACTGCCTTCAACAAAACAATCCTACCACTCAAGGACAAATGGTTCGATCTCCATCCGCGTAGTCTCGATTTCATCTTTTCCAAAACTGGTCCCCAGAATTGTTTAGTTAATAATTTATACATCAAATAAAAATAAAATATCAATTACGAAACACCATAAGACAAGATAAATTTTCTTGGGATATAAAATATCAGTTAAGGAATTTCACAGGACATAGAAAATTAATATCAAATTTATACAATATATAAATAAATATTAGTATTATTCTTTAGAAATTAAATTTTAAAATTTTAACATTAAATTTGATATGAATGTTACAATAAACTTTTTACTAACCGTGTCACTTTTACTTAGATATTTTTTTGGTGTTTATTTAATTTACACACTAATTAAAAAGTTTAATATCAATTACAGAAATCCAATGGGTAAAAAGATAGGAATTATTGGGTAAAAATCCAAATATATTTATCTCATTATACTAATTATTGTGTTCTTCTATTTTTTTCTTATATTTCGGGAAAGCCAACGGGTCAATCAAAATATCAAATTTAACTCTTAATGTAATCATTCTATTTGAAAAAAAAAAATATTAGTATAATTATTATTTACTCCATGTCTTTTCGTAGGTATATATATAATATTTCATCTCTCTAAAATAAACAATTATTTTTTTTGGTACATCGGAAAGATAAATTGTACCCGTCAGTAATTGATCCCTGAATCTTCCCCTATCCAATTAAATAGTTCAACATTGAAATAAATGTTAAAACACAAATTAATATAATTATTACGCTACTGCAAAATAAATACAAAGATATACCACACACAAAAAAACACTTCACAATTTAAGTTTACTTATATGTAAATTTTTAAATTTTTTTAATACATAACTTTTTTTATACTCGATAAACAAAATAATACCCCTGTGCAACACACGGGTACAAAGAAATTTGTTTCCTCTATAAAAAAACTAAATTAAATAGTGCAACATTAAACACAAAACCCAAGAATAAATTAAATAGTTGTGCTTCTACAAAATAAAAGGAACACATTCTTCATGGAAAAATAATTTATAAATTATATTTTAATAAACATAACACAAATTTGAAAAAATTTCATACAATAAACAAAAATGAATATCCCCGTGCATCGCACGGGTCAAAAGTACTAGTTTAAGCATAATAGAACTTCAGCACACACGGGTTAACTTTTTTCGAAATATCACTCAAGAAATTGGCTGGGAGGGATCGAACCTTGACCCAAGGATAAAATGTGGAGAGACTCAAACACTAGGCCAATGTTGTTTGTTTAATGAAATATGAATTAAAATGTATATATAGTATATTGTTTAGAGCCTTAGGGGGCCATGGCCCTCCCCGCCCCATGGTACGTAGTTCCGCCGTTACTGTTAGCGTTGGGATCGACATTAAATTCTGACCCTAAATCCAACATTTCTTGTGATGAACATATGGCATAATTCTTATGTTCATTATTTTCTTTAGAGTAAAATACACTTACCTCCCTTAAGGTTTGCTAGAAAAACACTTCACCCCATTCTTATTCAAAATATACACTCCCCACTCATTTTATCATGTTAACTCCATCCAAAAGATGCTAACGGAATATTCCATTCAAATCAAAATTATTTAATGTAAACTTATTTTTCCATTTCTTTTTTTTTTCTGGTTATTTTTTATTTTATTTTTTTTTAAAAAAAAACCTCACTTTCAAATAAAAATCGTTTAACATCAGTTCCATTTAAAAAAAAAAACGTTAGTTTCAACAAAAAAGAATATAACATCACAATTACTAGTAATACCCAGTTTATAAAGGATTTTTATAAATAGTGAATTATATAAAAATATTTCGAAATTAATTTCATACTAATTAAAATTTCACCAAATAAATACTAATTAAATTTATTTTTCCTAGATTTATAAAAAAAATTTGCTTATGAATTCATTGAGTAATGTATGGATATTATTTAATAAAATTCTCTTATCATATATCAATAACATCCCTCATTTTCAATTACTACAAGTAATATATACTTTAACATTTAACATGTTATAACAAACGCGATCATATTATCCAAATTAATTAATTAATTAAAATAATAATATAACTTTATATTCTTTTATGGAGTGGAAGTTTAACGTACTTTTATCATAAGTTTTAATTTAAAACTATTTCATACATATTTATTCTTGAATTATTTTATAAAATGGTTACTTTATATACCAGCTCCAACAGTATGTAAGCATTGAGAATATTTGTTTGGTCAAATATTAGAAAGTGACGTTTTTTTCTGAAAAAAAATAACCAGAAAAAAAAGGAAAAATAAGTTTACATTAAATAATTTTGATTTGAATGGATTATTCCGTTAGCATCTTTTTGAATGAGGTTAATTTGATAAAATGAGTGGGGTGGAGTGTATATTTTGAATAAGAATGGGGTGGAGTGTTTTTCTAACAAACCTTGATGGGAGTAAGTGTATTTTACTCTTTTCTTTAAGTTGTCAATGTTTCTAAGAATTATTGGAACAATAATATGCATAATATAAGAATTATTTTGAAAAAAACGTGCGGGACCGGTGAATGATGATTCTTCGAGGTCACCCTGGAAATTTCTCAATCTGTTGATATGAAGATCAACTTAGAGAAATGGTTCAATGCTTTCAAGTGAAACATATTCTTACGGAAATAAATTAGGTAAATTCTGTGTTACCTTCAATTTTTTTTTTGGTATGATACCCCATTAAGTAATTATATAGATTATGATCATGTTATTTAAGGTAAATACTACTTTTTTAGATTTTACTTTAGTTGTCGATTAACTTTATCTCATGAAATTCATTTTTTGATGAAAAATGTACGAGTGATGGAAACGAATGATGGTGATGGAAATGCGCGTAAAATGACCATAGTTTATGGATGCACAAAGCTCAAAAAACACAACTTTCAAATCTTACGTCCCTAAGAATGGAATGCTTGCATTACTACGATAGAACACAATCAAAATTTAAACCGGTACATGAGTCTTTATTGTTGAACTGACTCGTTTTGGATACCACACTTTAGTCTGGCTTAAGGTACCACAGCAAGCACCAATAAATTAATTGTTGATTCATTGGCAAAATAAGGGTGTGAGAGAATAAATGTTTTATGAGCTGTAATAGAGCATGTGCATGTACCACTGTTTTTCTGCATTGCCTATATTTGAGTGGGATGTACTTTCTCTCAATATAATTCACCTTTGTCTTCGAAAAAATTGAATTATTTTGAAAACGTATGGTAAATTATGCAATAAAGAAAAATAATATATAGGGAGTGATAATAGGGCTATAGCTACGCCCAAGGAGGGAAAGGTTAAGCACCCATTTTCTATTCCCACACAGTTCAGACGGGTTCAAGGAGGTATAGGGCTATATAGTTGCATAGGGATTAGGGAGATTCGTCTCCATCTTACCCTATTGGCTATTGCTATGTCTATATAATATAAAATCAAAGACAGAAAAAAATAAGTTTTTAGAACCTTGTTTATATCAAACATGAATAAAGAAAATGTTGGATAGACACTTAAGGTAGATCCTAGAGTGAGAAAGGAAGGAAGAAATAGAGAAATAATAAACGTGTTATATGATAAGAAGAGAAAAATGAGTGGATATGTGAATATTTGTAAGGTCTAAGTGTTTATGTATTATGTAGTATATTATAACTATATAAATTAATTAAAGTATGGCTTTTCTCTTTTAAATGATGATTAAGTATTGTTCTTTATTTTCTTTGTTTTCTAAGAATATGATCTAAGCACCGTGTATATATAATGATTTATTAAGAAAGCATTGACTGAATTAGTCTTCAGAGAATTAGTTTCTTGACGGTCGAGGTGATATAAATACACTATTGTGAAATTAAATAAGAAATTCACTCTTGTATTAAGGGTTGAAGCACTCTTGTACTCCCTTTCAATATACTCTTTTTGCTTAAAAAAAAAATAGAAATTCACTTTCTCAACATTTACATTTGTGCACTACTACCTTTTTCCCGCCATGAAAGAAGAAACAAAAACACCAAGATCGAGTAGCAATGCATTATAAGAGGCCAAAAAGAAGTTACAACCATAAAAGTGTGGTTGAGTTCCCCGCAAGCATAAAACCCCAATGAAAGCTTTGCTTTGAATAGAAAGGAATACGCAATTTACACACATGTTTTTCCATCAAAATCCAAATTGAACTTACATCATCACATGAATGGCGAAACCTTTCTTCTCTTTCAATAACCGATACCCTTGCCCTTACCCTGATCCCATTCCCCCGCCAGCTCTAACGTGCTTGGTATACAATACACCCCATCATTTTTCTATCTATACATACACCTATATCTCTCATCACTTTCTAGCCTTTGCTTCTAAACCCGTCTCTCTTATCCTTATGTTATTCTCAAATGGAGTTTAATATATTCGCACCCGCATCATCTTCCATATTACATGTTTTCAATCACTTTTTGTTCTTTATATATTCAACTTTTTGTTTTATATATATTATGGTGTGAGTCAGGGCCGGTCCCGACATTTTGGAGGCCCTGTGTTAATAATAAAAATGGACCCCTAAATTATTTTTTGGAGAAAGTTTAATAGGTACACAAAACTTAAAAAACGCTTTTTACAGCGCTTCGGACCTCTAGCCGCTGTAAAATAGTATACAGCGGTTCGAAGCGCTGTAAAAGATGAACTATTTACAGCGCTTTCTTAAAGAAAAACGCTGTAAAAAGTATTCAATTTTTTTTTTGAGGCCCCCTCATTTTGGAGGCCCTGGGCTGTGGGCCTGCTTGCACAGGCCCAGGGCCGGCCCTGGTGTGAGTCCATCGACAAACATAACAATTCTCCAATTAAGCGATTACTCGAAAGAGACTTTGAGCTTGTTTGTTTGCAGTTTTCAAAACAGTTTTCAGTTTTTAAAAACTGAAAACCTGTTTGATACGACCTGTTTTCAAAAATTGTTTTTGAAAACAGTTCTCATTTTCATTTTTTAAAACTAAAAAACCAAAATAGCTAAAAGATGTTTTCAGATATCAGTTTTCTAAATGTTAGAAAACATGTAAACTGTTTTCTTCTTCTGAAAATTGTTCTAAAAACTGAAAAATAAAAACTGCAATCAAACATGTCTTTTGTTTCTCAATTTAGGTTCTTAAGACACTCTAAAAAGCTTCTACAGAGGTTGAAGACGAGTTATTTGTGAGAAATTAAGGTAACGACAAAAATGGATAAATAAAAACTTAAATGACTGAAAGTACGTAAAAGCTCTGTATCGTTCCAATTTTATCCGATTTCCCCGGAGGGACAGCTGAAAGTAAAAGCAGAAAAATAAGCAAAGGGTTGGAAAAGTAAAAGGAAATTAATAAAGTAAATGAACGAAGGAACTCGAAAACTTTACAAATTATATTGATGGTTCGATGCGTCTGTTACAAACAACTCTCTTCCTATCTAATTGTAGGAAAAATCACTAACTATAGCAGTTAATTTTGCCTATTACCACTAACCTACATCCTATTATCCACGCAAGCAACTCATAGATCGTTGAGGGATTGACTGATCTTCCTTGTATCGACATATTCATAATGGAAACTCGGCCATCGTCCATATTATTAAGGAACAAAACCAATGCTTAAGATGCACGTGACAAAATCCTAGAAGCTTCGATATATCTTCTTATTCTTGCTTAAGCTTTTGTCTCTGTCCACAAATTCTGTCCGAATGCATGATTATTCTTGATCAGGTCCTCTATTTTGTCGTGTCAACGACTGATCCAATGGTTTCAATTAGCTAGCATTTTAACAGCTAGTCTTTATGATACAACTAATTTGTCTTTTTGACTGCCAAAGTAGTCGTTACGAATCTTTTGAGGTCAACAATATCTTGTATTCATATCTCAATGTGGATATAGGTAGATTTTGGGTGGTGATAAAAAAACATTCTTCTCATTTTTTTATAAGCCAAATACATTAAAACTAGCACAAGGGGTGTTAGAACCTAAGTTCAAGGATAAAAATTCCATATCGTGCTCACATCTATTTCTAGCTTGAGTTCTTATAACCTGTTCTTATATCCTCTGTGACATACGATCAACATATGTAGATTGTGACAATTTTTTTACCTCCACAGCTTGCAAAGTATAAAAAAATTGTGTTTCTGAAACTGCTAGCAAACACGCTTCAATTTTTAAGCAATGATTTTGTGGCGGTTTGAAACTCCTCAATACTTTTTTAAAATGCTATGCATATTGATTGTGGCTCTGCAGAATGTGGCGGCAAAAAACCGCCACCATATATCTACATATATATGTTGATTTTTATCACTGGTTTGTCCAATGATCATCATTACTCTTATACACACATATATATGAGTTAGGGTCGATATCTTTTCAAAACACACATTAGCAGGATATTTTTCACCGTCGCTAATACGTGTGTCGAAAATGTGTTGGCCAAGTATTTATGTTCACAAGTCATTTATGTTGTGGTTTCCATATATACCCCCTACTACAATCATGATACACCTAAGTCTCAATGATATATGTGCCTAGCTAACACACACGCACACTCAAATGGGCAAAATAAGAAGAAGAAAAAAAACATTATACATACACGTACACATACGTATTGAAACAAAATACTAGAAAAGATAGGTAGCTTGAGGAGGGTATAATCGTAGCTAGGCCAACAAGACATGCATACCTGGGTTTGTGTGTGTACGAAACATGTGTTGCACAAAATATCAGAAAACAGGTTTCAGAAAAAGAAAGAAAGCATGCCGTTAACAGCTCAACCTGTGACATATATATATTTTGTTGGACATACATGTGATGACGACTAGGTTCCTTTGTGAAGAAGATTCAAGCGGCAATCAAGAAAAACCTGTTACATGCATTGTTGTCATGGAACAGTTTGTAATTGTAATTATTGTCATGACTCATGAGACTTGATCTCTGCTCTACAGGCATCTTCTGCGTAGATTCAGGGAATTTTTCACATGCTTCCACAACTTGCATCTTGTATTAGATTCCAGCCCACAGATTAAGTACTCCACTTACATATATTATCCATATTAATTAGGTTCCATAATATAAAGATATTAATAATTTACTTAATATGTACTAAATAGTGTAATGTGAGGAAACGTATCTTCATAGGGAGTAGGGAGTACTATTGCTTTTTATTTTATATATGTCCATGTTTATTTTACTCAAAATTAATTCCACAATCCAGAAATTTTTTAAGTGTAGCTTCTTTCCTAGCTATTATTTTATTTTAAGTGTGTTTGGCTTTTCAATAAACTTGACATCAACCATATGTTTGGAGGGGAAAATGCAGTGGTCTGACTCAGTATTAGGTTGATCATGAATAAAGTGATCCTATGTTTTTGGCTAATAGTGTGGGAAGTGTCCAAGTAGACTATGTCGCCCCGATGGTAAGTCAATAGGGTATTCAAACTCGGTAAAAAGTAGGTCGCGAAGGTGTCATGTTTCCAAGTGTCTCATCGCATTAGTGCTGGTATTGTCGCAAATTCCTTCTATCCATACATGGGGCAGATCTTGTTGCAAAATGATCCAACTCATGTCAGGTGGATCCAAAATATCATGTGACACTACAAGAAAAGCTACATTTTTGTGGTGAACATCGAGAGTTTTGACGCATCGATCAATGTCATGTCAGATTAAGCACAATAAGAGGATATCGTCTTCTTCTCTCAGGAGATAACTCACCAATTCCTTCCCTCTTCCCAATTTACGACAGTTTTACCAGCCATTTTATACACTAATGACAATTTTTTATTTCCCTTGTCATTACTTTCACCATTCATAAAAGCAACCGATTATGGTGAAGCGTCGTTACACTCACTGTAACTCACTATTGTATAAAACAACGGTGTTAACAGTCATAATATACCATTTGTAAGTTTTTGTGTTGTATAAAACAACGGTTTAAACTGTCATAATATGTATGTTATGTAGTATAAATCGATTTAAATAGTGGTATGTTTATTAGCCATAACTTTGAGACAAAAAAATGAATAGACTTGTTAATAGATATATTTGCTATTAGGTTCATGTTCAATGAACAACAACGAGACTTGATAGTTTCTTTCACGTTTCGTGCCTCGTAACTCTTGTTCTCAACTTCCAAAGCATTGAAGATAGTTGTAACTGAAATCTTAGGAGACTTTATAGATTGAGATAAATGGGCTTTAAAGTTGATGTGAATTTCAACATGTAAGTTTCAAAATTTTCAACATGTTTAAATCTCACTTTTCCGTTTATTTTCAAGAAAGCAAACATGTGTTTAAATCTGCCTTTTATTTTCAAAGATGCTATATTTACACAAATGACAAACTTCTAAACTTCACGATGATGGAAAATCTAACCAAAAAAACAAAATTGTACTACTCATCACATAATGATTTCAATTCACCGCAAATTAATGCTCCCAAAACATTTCTGACATGATCAAGAACATGGTGTGCTGAGATGTAGTACTTGGGAGGCACTAGCTAGGTAAATACAATAAGCTTTAAACTAAATTCCCCAATTGAAAAAAAAAAAGAGCACTAATTTTCATGCGAATTAATGCTTCCCACTCTTGGCTGGCCAGGTTGTCACAAAGATTTATTCGACAGCCAAAAAAATATAGTATGCAGCTGGAAGGGATATAAATGAGTGCCAAATATAGGTTAAAATTGTGAGCAAGAATATAATTAATATCTACAAGAACAAATGAATAATAAGTACAGATTTGATAGTACAAAGAAAATTTTGATTTGCACACAGAAGTGACGAGTTCAACATAGAACAAAGGAACTAAAAAATCCCAAATAAAAAACAAACCCACTAATATAACAAAAGAATATAGATGTACATATGATTCATCAAGTCCTCCTCTTCGATATAACCTATGAATAAAAAATAACTAACACCAGAAAGTCATGGATATTATAAATCTATACAGTATATATTCTTATCCATGAACTTCCCGGTGTGATGCCTATAATAATGTATTATGTTTATAATATAAATCAGTATATATAGAAGACTGTTCAGTTTGAATAAAACCAGCAAAAAATTAAACACGAATTACTATATGTTTGATGATGCTGCTTATGATCCCAAATTAAAAAACCATGGATCTGGCAAATTTGCTTCTTCTTCTTCAGACTTCAATTCAATTCCTCAGTAGTACTAGTAGTCCCACAAGCATTCCAAATCTGAGAAAGCTCGCGCGACTGATGCGGGACCTTGATCAAGATCCTCATACAATGATGCCCTATTTCTCCCTGAAACAACTGAGGATGTTTCTGTGGTGTTTCTGTCGTTGCTGAGGCCAGTGTCTTGAGAGTGGTTTGAAGAGAATTGCTCCACCTTGCACTGTTTTTCCAATACAGAAATGTAATCATTGTGATTGTTGGATGCAAATGCTCTTAGGAAAGCTTGATCGTCATGGTTGTTGTTGTTGTTTCCAAAACCACTGATCCTGTTTTGGTGCACATAATAGTCAGGTAACAACAAGTTCTTCTGAAATTGGGAGTGTGAGAATGTGTTGTTGTTGTTCCCCATTGGGTTGCTGAGATTGGAGGTGTAGTTAATGGTGGGAATAGTGTTCATCTCATAGTTCCTTTGGTCTTCTGGCTTGATCATGTGGTGGTGATTGTTGATGGAGAAGCTGGGGAGATAATAGCCGTCCGATGGTGATTTAGTACTTGATGATGAGATTGGGTTGGTTCCTTTGAAGTCATCTTCATTAAAGCTTGAAGGCTTGTTATAAGAAGGATCCATGAGAGGTGGGAGTGAAGAATAATCAAGAAGATCATGCTGATCCCCAATTGAGTTCATCCTCAATAGGCCAGGGATTGGGGACTTTTTCACATCTGTGCTCTTGTGGAAAACCCTGCTCACAACCCATTCATCCTGCAATAATAGAAAAAAACGATCAACAATCTATGAAAATTGATAAAATAATAATAGCAAAAGCATGTAAATGATTAAAGGAACTGCATGAAAGAAACTTTGAAACTACCATAAAAAAAAAGCCACTTTCTAAAAAGTGATAAAGGGAGAGGAGGATTGATGATGAGAAATTAAATTCCATGATTACTAAGTCTCAATCTCTCAATCCTCAAAAGTCAAATATAAGCATATAGAAAAATACACAAAAAGATATTGTAAATGATAGACGGCTCTTGCCGGCACGATCCATTGTGATTAAGAGAAGATTAGCTAACTTCATACCTTTGCTATCTTAGGGAGGCTGTAACTTGCAAATTTGCCTTCCAATCTGAATTCATGCATGACCCAATTGGTCTTCTCTCCCTTCGGAGCTCTACCTCTATAGAACACGAGGGTCTTCTTCATCCCAACAAGGTTCCCTTTTCCTTTGAAAATCTCCTTATCTTTCCCGGTTGCCTTCCAGTACCCGGATTCAGTTGCTCGGTTCGTCCTCATCCCCGTTGGGTACTTCCTATCCTTCTGGCAGAAGAAGTACCACTCTTTCTCCCCCATCTTAGCTTTCTCTGCACAATCATCATCACAATTCCACAATTTAGAACAACAACATCAATCTTCTAAACAATGATCAAAAGAACATAACAAACATGATAGAGAGAGGAAATTAAATTAATAACTCACTTGGTAAATCCCAAGGCTCACACTTGTTCAAATCAGCTTCTCCAATAGCAGTTGCACTGAAACTACTATTCTTCACCTTCTCAGTCAGATAATAAACTATTATCTCCTCATCTGTTGGGTGGAACCTGAACCCTGGAGGCAAATCCAGAGGCTCATCACCTTTGTTCAACACAATCGGCTCTTCCATGAAGCAAACAACTATTCAAACAATATATCTCAAATTCCAGAAAATTTCCAAGGTGGAATATAAGAGGAGAGAGAAGAGAAAAGTGTAATAAAATTCAAGAGATCTAGTGATGATGAAAAAAAACAGAAGAAGAAGAATGAGAAGATGGGTTTTTTAGAAAATGGAGCAATGAGAAGATTGTGGGTTTAAATAGAGGAGCGTGCTGCGTCTAGACATACCTCACACGCTGTGAGATCCGTGGTGTTCAAGGCACTTGCTAAGGAAGCTTACAATTTCTGTTATTATTTTGTTTTTATTTTATTTTTTCAATTTGTTTTTGTTGTGTTGTAAATACGTGTATTCTGTTGGTTTATGACGTATGTCCTATCCGGGTAGTTTCTTCGCTATATCTACCCCTTTTGAAAACGAACCTGAGAAAAGAAATGGTAAAAAAGGACCTTTCAATGCTTGTGGGTCCTACATCCATTACCCCTAACCCCACCACCACTTTTTCTTATTAAAATATAAGGAAAGCGACTGGAACACATTAGGACACAGTGGAGACATTCAACATACATCTATCATGAGAGTGAAAGATAAGAAAGGTAAGTAATATATGTGATATATGATATAACAGAGAGATACAGAAAAAATTGGGTGTTTGTTGGATATCTGCACTATTTGAATGTATCAATATCATTTCTGTAAAATTAAATGAATATGCACACAATAACAACTTTATCTGCTAGCTAGCTTTCAACCTAACATTTTCAGATTTCCATTGCCTGATATGGTCTCTGTTCAAACCTGTGGAACAGTGGAAGAGGAAAAGAATATAATGAACTCTCCTATTCCTTCTCTGGGTTTTTCTAAAGCCTGCACAATATAATGTGTGCTATAGATGTTGCTAGTTCTGCTATTGCTGCTGCTATAGTTGAATTTGCTTTTGTCTACAAGCAGCAGCAGCTTTAGGTGGGTGGTGGTTGTTTCAGTTGGTAGCTAGCTTGGATCAGCTGCTTCATATAATAATATAAGTTTATATTTGCTTCCTAACCTCATTGAAAATTAGGCCAATTACTATAGCGACATAGCCACGGTTCTTAGATCAAATACTCTGAAAAATTTACATGATATCATGATGTTAAAATTTTGGTTTTGTTTAAATTGAGGAAATTCTGGCTTACAAGTTAAAATAACTTTCATGTAATATAATGTGCATATTGTAAATAATATGTGTTAAATTTAGTAGTAAAAATATAGTTGGGTGGACCGTTTAACATGGTATGTGATTTGACCGACCCAAAATGATAAAAGCTCCAATAGCATCTTAGTTCACCAAAAGGTCTCACAACTAAATGAGTATTATAAAGGACGGACTTGATGACTTACTTAACAAATGACTTGTTTCGGCCTTGGTCGATCAATCTCATGGTAACTCGATAAGTAATCGGTCACTTTTACTTTTTTTTGTTATTTTGTAATTCCAGGGTATGACACCTTACAACTTCACAGTTACACAAAGAGTGTGATGACTATTTGAACTATTTTCAAAGGCTTGATTGACCCATTATAAGTGAATCTAACTAGGGCGCTCCAAGGCAGACGTTTCCTTGTCGATCTACTACCTTATGACTTTACAAAGCTAAAGAATATGTAATTGACTACAAGAGCTAAGAATCAATAAAAGGAAAGTACCATTTGGATTGGCAATGTGCGCTTAAACTTGATACTGGTCTTTGAGAACTAATATGTCATTTCAGTCCCATGGGTGAGGAGCAGAAACATATAAGATAGGCTACTAAGGGGCTCGGGAAAGGTTAGGAACTTTCAAGGCTGTCATTCCCGTTGAAGACGAACAAGCCAAGAAACTTAAAGTCAGCATTGCGCTTAGAAAACCCAGCACGCAGGGGCTTCCTATAAACTTGCAAAGACAATGATCGATGATGGATTTCAAACTTATGAATACAAGTCTAATCGTTTATTTACTGGACACGTGACTCATTTTACTAAGGAAAATGATTAAAGACACGAAATGAACTTTTCATCTCCAATTTTAATTGGTTAATTCTACATTAAATGCAAGCATTGAATGACAAGTTTCACTCATGTATAGCAAAATGTCGCGCAACGATTTGTTGAGTTCTTGCGTCAATTCCATCGTCTCATGTAGCAATCCTCTTCTACTAAACTCTAAGTTCTTCTAAAATTTTGAAATTCTCTTCTAGCTCTCTTACTGGCTTGAGTGTCGGAGTGTCTTCTACAAGTATACCTTCGTCGTGACCACGCAGCTCTGCCACATTGATGAGGCCAAGCGAGGCCACCACCACCTAAGACGAGGATAACTCTAAAATCTCACTCACAAAAGAACTAGCCTTCATAGAATCCACACAACACCATGATGTGATATGAGTGTTAGGGAGACAGGGGGATCCCAAAGCATAAGACCATGCACTAATGGGCCAACATTGAAGACCATGAAGAGAGGCGAACAATACATCTTAACCCAAAACCTTAAAGCATTAAGTTTATTGGTTACATCTCTTATAAAATTTTCACCTTACTTATTTTTAACCAATATGGAACTCCACCTCTCATTTAAACACTTGGCTTTGTATATTTTGATGTAACATAAAGATTTGACTACCATGACCAAAAAAAATACAGTTCACAAATTAAAATGGCTTTTCTGCAAATTTGTTTCAGCATATAAGTGGCGTTTGATAGAGTAGAAAAAATAGAGAAAAAAATACATGAAAGAAGACACAAAAAGCATATTATAAATAACATGTACTAAATATTAGTTATTAAAACATGGTTCACGGAATGGTCCTCCATAGATAATATTTTATAATAGAATTTATGGAATGGTGATAACAATTTCCCAGCACAAATGGAGAGGAGATAAAATAAGCTGTGCCTGTTGGAGAGAATCCAGAGGCTTTTCACACCACATAAGTCAATAGAAGAAGCACCGAGGATGTGAACCTTCCAAGAGCTTTCCATTGTTTCATTTTGAGCCGGCAATGTAAGTGCTCCTTTGTCTCGTATAAGAATCAAAGGCCAAAGTAATTTGAATGTACAGTAAATAATGTTGTTTCAGTCCTTCTTTTAATTTTTCAAGATGAACTTTTGATGACTAAGTAAAATTGAATGAATTTTTCTTAACAAAAAATTGAATGAATTTAATATTGACTATGTCGTTTATTTTTGTGTAATTTTCAAATATATATATGGTTTATGAAATTTTAAAAAATAAATCCATAATATTGATAACTAAAAAAAAAATTTAGTTACTTTCTTATCCAAATGAATTTAATTATTTTAAATTTATTTTTAAATAAAATTTTCAAACATATATAAATGAATTTTTTAACAAACTTTAGTAAAACATTGTTCCAACCTTAATATTAAGTGTTTTCCTATTGTAACCAAAAAAAAAAAAAAAACTTAATATTAAGTCTGTCAAAAAATTAAATTACAAGCGGATCCAAAATGAGGTCTACCCTCTAAAATTTTATTTGTTGATTCATAAATCGTGACCCCTCCTTTCTTAATTAATTAAAGAAACTAAACTTTACAACTGTATTCTTCCGTTAGTCAAAATTTACAATAATAAAAAACAACTGTATCCTTACATGCACATATACCGTACATCGTATAAATGAAAATAACATACCAAAGAAGATAGTAGTTACATGTGTCAAAAGAAGGTAAAAACGCGAATAGTTTCCAATTAGATTATTTTAAAAGTTATTTAAAAGACATATTTGTCCATTTGATATCATTACTAGTTCATATTAAGGGGGAGAATGTATGAATCTGTCTTACTCATAGTGAACCTAATTAAATACATTATTTTTATATTGTTAAGCGCCGATATATGGCTGAATTTGTTGGTTTGTGAGAAAGCAATATAATTCAATATCATTGATTAAAATTTAATCTCACCACATGTCATGTATTTATGAACACGATGGCAAGCCACTAAACAACTGCAGGGCTGAATTTTTGACACTATTTTTGCAACTTCCTTGAACGTTCTATACAAAGTTTGCAAGAAGAAAATAAAATGAACAAATGGTCAATTAATTAGGGTGATATGGGGCAAAAAACATGCCAACAAGGTGGCCATTGTAGTAGGTCTTCCATACTAAATCAAGCCAAAAAACTGCACCATGAATAATGATGAAGAAAATCAACACTTATAAAAGCCTCACCTTTAGAGGAAATTAAGGTCATAATGGCTAATTATTCATCTATTAGTGGCTTTCAAAAGGTCAACATGATTTGTGGTAACTTTAATTGGCTTGGTAAGCCATAGCTGCCGTCGTTAATTTAATTAAATTAATTATTTATTAAATTGGAAAACGAAAACCAAGAAAATAATTAACAAGATCGAGGTGAAAAAGAAAAAGTGAAACATTCCGGCGCCGACACTGAAAACTAGGTACATTTTTTCGGTTAAGTTTTTTTTTTTTTATAAGCCAAATATGTACTCCCTCCGGTCCTATTTATAAGCAACAAAAAAAAAATTCACATAGTTTAAGAAATGTAGTAAAACTAGATAAAATGCATTAAATTTGTCTTGAATCAAAATAAACTTCCAAAATTACCCTTTGTTATTCGTGTTGGAAAGTGGGAAAGAGAGAAAATAATTAATGAGACACATTCTACAAGTTAGAATTAATAAGGGCATCATTGGAAAAAAATAATTAATATAGCTCAAACTTTCATTTGGTTCTTATAAAAAAGACCAAGATTTTTCTTCTCTTTCATGCTTATAAATAGGACCGGAGGGAGTATTAAAAAAGGAGTACAAGGGATACTTCAACCCATAATACACCCCATAGTACAATGTACTGTTCACAATTGAACACCACCGCCACCTTTTATGTCATTTGTAATCTTCAATGAAAATGAGTATACATTTATCGCAATTTACATTTTTTTATAAATATTTTTCTTCATGATGATAGAAATAGTGTATTTTTGATAATCTTAAGATCAAACTGACGTAAACATAAACATAATTTTTAATCTAGGTTCGTTAACCTTTACAAGCAGGGGACACGTGTTGACATTATCCTAGATGAATGAAGATGAGCTGGAAATCATTTGATACGATTTGATGTTATTAAGAATTTTAATGATTTAATTAATTACTTCCTCCGTCCCTAATTATAAGCTAACATTGAGACTTTTTTGTGTCACTAAATATAAGCTAACCTTGCAAAAGTTAATATTTCTTTCCATATTCACCCTTGCATTTATTGGTAGTGGAGCACCACCATTAGTAGTACAATGATGAAAAAGTGTTATCATAAATAGGGGTAAACATAGAAAGTTGTACATTTTTTTTGAAAACCAATGCATCAATTAAGGCTTTCTTAATAAGTGTGATTTTTACAACTTTAGCTTATAATTAGGGACGGATGGAGTAATTGATTAAACGTACAAGTCGAAATCAATTATAGGATTAAAAAGTAGTGAAGTGCAAGAATTAAAATGTGTACGCGCCTTGTAACGAGTGGCTTCTGCCACGTGCTCTCCGAATTTTGCGAGACAATATTCAAACCCCACCACTCGATACGGAATAAATTCCGCTAAGCATTCTTTATTTTATTCAATGTTCACTTTAATTGCCTTTTTTCTACACCGATACTGTAGCAATAGTAATTTGGTTCTTTATCCTATAATGTCCGCATGAGATAATTATATCGAGTTTAGAACATTTATATTTAACAGGACTATAATTTTGGACTTGAATTCCCTATGAGAATCCTAAAATATTTATTATAGCATTAGATCCATGACCGTTTGATTTAATCAGATGACTCTAGTTTAAATAGATTTTTTTAAGTATGTAATAACCTCTTAAAATTAGAGTCATTATCGGATGGTTCAATAGGTGTAGGACACCCTTATGTAAATTGGAGGATCACAAACATCTGACTTTAATACGTGTAGATCTTTTATTGTAAATTTGACGGTTCGAGGTCAATGATCGTTTGATCTTAATCAGACGACTCTAATTCAAATAGGTTAGTTTTAAGTATGCAATAATCTCTTAAAATAGAGTCTTTATCGGACTGACTTCAACAAAAATATGATTTTTCACTGCAAATTGAACCTCTGACTTTAATAAGTAAAGATCACTTTATTGCAGCAAGTCTGAATTTTAGATTTTTTTCTTAAGATTAACTAAACATGTACCACGTAAATTGTAAAAAAAAACATGTACCACGTAAATCAAAAGTTGTAATTTAGTTTTATTTTTGAATGAAAAATTAGAGTGAGGTGATAATGCCCAATAGGGTACATAATTGAGCTAACATCTAGAATTTATCTAGTGTGTTTAATTGCTATCATAATTTCGACTCGTGTGTAGTGAAGATTAAATGACCCCTTATAGGTGTGGCTTCTAAGAAATTGAACTCTTAATCTAGAGTCAAACAACAATTTTTACCACTGCGACAGATACGTGTTTAATAAGGAATGAAAGTTCATAAAAAGATATTTTTTTTAGAAATATAAAAAGCAAAACGTGTGGACCCCTTCTATGCTCAGACTCCTAGCAATAGCATGTCTTGTTGATTATTATTATATTGTAATGTGATGATAAAATAACTAAGTAAAGAGGGATTTGGGGTAGTTTGGATTGGAATGGAAGGCTTGAGAAACTCCTTAACTTGATCTTAAAACTGTTTGACTTTTGTACAACGAAACTCAACCGCAAAATCAAAAATGAAAGCATCGTCTATAGTCCTCACAAACCCCCCTGAACTGATGACGTTTTATGACGGCACAGTATGAGTTATCGTGGTACGCTTGATTGCAAAGTGTGGGAGCATACATGTGCCCCATTGCACGCAAGCACAACATCATGGCCGTTGAATTAATAAGAGTAAGTTTGTTTTAAAATTTACTCCCTCCGTTCCTAAATAACTGGTATAATTTTGGCTAAATTTTTGTTCCTAAATAACTGACACTTTACAAAGTTCAAGAGTGCATTTATTTATTTTTACCTATTTTACCCTTCAATTAAAACTCTTCGTAATTACCCACACAATTATCCAAGAATGAATTGTTGATGGTTCCCATAATAGTAGAGTAAATTACTTGAACCAATTCCAATGTCAACAATTACTACTTCAGATGACAAACGAAAGGGCAAAAAGACTCGTGTGTATCCATTCCAATATTTAAACCAATAAAAGTAGAATATCTCAACACTATTCCAATTCATATGAAATAGAAATTACAATGGGTGCAGTGAAGAATGATTTTGGTACACAAATGTATGGAGGTAAAGAGTTCAACCGTTTTTTTTATTGAAAACATGAAATATGGAGCAACCAAAAGACATGAGTAAATGGGTTAGCATAATTTTTTTAATGAACACAGATGTGAAAAGAGAATATGGAGTACGAAGGTTTATCTTCATAATTCACATTGGATATAGGAGTATGAAAAGGAGTACACTAAATGAGTAGAGTAATCAAGTAAGTCTCATTTAATGGTGTAAAATGATGAGAAAATTTATGAGCAGGTGAGATAAAGGGTAATATTGGAACACAATGAGTAATTTTAATAGAATAATTGCATTTCTTAATAAGTGTGTAGAAACCTTAAAGTGTCAGTTATTTAGGAACGGAGGGTGTAACTTTTGCAAGTGTTAGTATTAAATTTCAAGTGTATGGATGTCTTCTTTTATAATCGATTATATCTCTAAAATTAATCTTAAATCACTTACAAATCGTATTATACGTTTGGATAGACTCATCAAAATGAGTTAGTCTAACTCATTCGAGCTGACTCGTCATAAATTGAAAGAAAAGTGAGTTGAATAAAGTCGAGTTAGCTCATATTTTTAATGAATCTCTATAATTATAACCCGACACAATCGACCACAAGTTCATGAATAAGGTGAACTGATTCACTTTTATTTTTAAAAAAAAGTTAACATATTTTTTTTAAAAAAACTTGTACAAATAACTAGAGATATGTGGTAAAAAAAAACTAGAGATCAAAATATGTGAGAAAAAAATCTACAATGTATCACAATAAGATGTTTAAAAAAAAGTAATGTTTCATTAATAATAAACTAACTCATATGGTTGTTATTATACTACTAAAATCATTTTAATCAAACTAACAATAAATTTAAATAAAAATATAAATGAGCTGAGTCATGAGCGAGTTTGGGTCCCTTCCTTTCCAACCCATTTAGCCCACCAAGTTAGGTAAGCTGAGAAAAAAAAAATATGAGCACCTGTTTTTCCAACCCAACCCATCAAAAGAGTGAATTTAGCCGAACTAACTTACGAGTCAGAGCCTATTTCAACAGACTTATGTTTAGATCGGTCTCTCTTTCCTCATTATCAATTTTGAAATTCAAAAGATACTTAAAGCTTATTCCATAATTGATTATCCACTTTCAAGCAAGCTTACATTCACTCTAATCAAATTTACCAAAATGAATTACATCCACCATCAATTTTGACAACGAATCCAAACACGCATTGATCAAATCTCCACCCTTTGATCACAGCATAGTGATGTCATCAATCTCTCGATTAAGGACCATACAATGGTAAGCGATTCAGTCGATCATCTCCTCTTTTATCCTTAATCTGATTGTGATGATTATGAATGTGATCGATGGTGGGGCAAACAAGAGTGGGGTAGGGAAACAGCAATTATTGGTGATATACTAACGTAAAGCGCAGCAGCAAAATATGAGATTAATGTAGGGTCCATTTGCTTCAAATATTATTTACACTGTTTCATAGGTTGAGACAGTTGGCTGCCATTCGGACACATAAGTTTTAAAATGTTCCTCCTTTGGGGAAAACAGTGAGAAAGATGAACAAGAAAGCTTATTTTCTCCTAATCATCAAGAGTCGGTATCTCCATTAAAGCTTAATCATTGTTTTGTGTTGAGGGAAAGCTTAATCAACTTAACCTCATCTTTTTCCCATTTTAATTTTTAATATCACTTATAAAAGTTACCGAAAGAAATAACAATAATACTAACTAAAAATATATAATATATAATATATTAAAAACGTAACAAATTTTTTTTTTCATTTCTTAAATTCTACCAAACAAATTTAAAACACTTGTGAACATTTAATATATATATATATATATGTTCTCGTCGGTCTAAAAGACCAAAAAGTTCAATAGCATCTTAGTCAGCTCAAATGTCCTACAACTATGCATGAGTATTGTACGGCTGTATGAGATGATTTAATTAAGGATCGAACATCCCATCCCAACTAAGGCCGACGAGTCATAAGACGTCCCACTTACTAAAATTTATACGAGGCTGTCCATGGGCCATCATGATCTCCAAACTCATTCTATGAGGTTTCCTAATGACCTGCAGAGACAGTTACAACGGATACCGAGCCAATAAAAATAGAGATGTAGTTGTTCATTTATGTACGCATGACTCATTATGCTACTCTCTCACTGACTTGAGCATTGAAATGACTTATGTAGGTACACCAATAGAGCTTCTCATGCAAGCAAAGCCAGACAAAGTCGCGCACTACCACTGAAAGTAAAGATGAGCTCCAGAAAAGCTTCGTCAGGAAGAACATTTGGCATTGTTAGTGGGAATTTGGAAAACATAAACTCCATTTTCATCATGTTGAAGAGTTTTCAATGTGCTCAACTCGAATTGGAAGACTTCAGGTCACTAGCTAACTCTCTGCGCCTATTGCGCGTTGAAGGAGCCATCTATGCACCTTTCACTGATAAAATCTGAGCTTTGAATTTTTCATCAAGCTTGCTTGAGCATATTGATGTGGATTCATTTTCAAGATGAGCAGGTCCAAAGGAAAATGTGAAATCCTTTGTCAAGTTCATGGAGGCTATGAGAATAATTGAAGTAAACAAGCAGATGCTTTGATTTTTCTTGTACTGACTCAAATCTCTTCCAACTTCTTCAATTAGGAGCTGGGAAGGATTTTCTCAACTATTCGAGCACGAGTTTACTAAACGATGAAATGAAAAATTTCTTGCGTGAGAATAATATCATTTGGGAAAAAGTACATCGTCAAGAGTCTAAGACAAAGAAGAGATGGACTTCTTAGTGACTTCCTTCCTCATTTTAATCAGAAAGTAGTTGTGATTCAAAATTTGGTGTTGAAGGAAATCCTAGAATTGGCGGCTAATGTCATGTTTCATGATCGGGACATCATTTCTGCATCCTTAGTGAGAACATCCTTGGTCATCATTTCTGCATCCTTAGTGAGAATACAAGGATGCGCTAAAACGTTCGAGCTACAAAAAAAAATGTAGATTTTCGCACAGAAAATACACTGGTGAGAGATTTCGTGGAGTTGAAAATATTCTTACGTGCTAGGAAGGAGATTTGATAACTATCCAGTCAGAACTCCTGACAATTTTTAAGAAAAAGAAGGCATTAGTTGCGCAATAAATGATGACTTCCAATTCATAATTCCGACTATGATTGTGGAAAGAAATTTGAAGAAATTATAGTTTATTCGAGAAGCCTACGGATTAGGTGTCATGTAACTATTTTGAAAGATCAAGATATAGCTCAGTGAATTTGGCACATAAGATAACTAGCTTGACCAGTTTCATTAGAGAGAATATGGTGCCGATGGGGTTTGGGAAACTAGGAGTGACCTTGGAAGTCGAAGAGGAAAGCAAGACTCTAGACACTTGTTTCTTAGTGATGGTTCGATCTTCTATATGAGGAGTGGTGTTAGGGCGGCTAAATTTACATGATTTAGGGGTTATTGTCTCTGTTAGCTACCAATGGTCGTGCACTATAAGAAAACACTAAATTACCGACGACTTTTTACTCACAATCCCAAAATCTCACTATTACCAACGTTAACATGTTTAAAAAAAAGTTACCGAAGACCTAAGTCGTTGGTAATTTTGTTTTGATATGATTAGTTACCGTCAAAATTACCGATAGAGAAAGTTGTCGGAATTTCAACACTTAAAATTGCCCCTTTTGATAACTTGGCGGACTTGAAATAAATTCAAAAATTAGTTGGGACGAGAAGGCTGTTGGTAATTTAAAATTTTGAAATTTTCACAAACCGTAGACTTTTAAAAAAATTCAAAAATTAGTTTCCGACAAATTTACTACCAGCCAAAATTGTCGGTAGCCTATAAAGATCCCGGAAAATTCGTCGGTAAGTTATGCTAATGGATAAAACCGTCGATAACATATAAATAAGAGTTTGCAAATCATATTATTCACAATTCCTCCTCCTCCATTTTTCTCACTTTCGAATAATTATATTTTTTTAGCAAAGAACTTTCGTATAATTATAAATAATGATAATTTTACAGATCACAAATGCTTCTTTTGTTGAAGATAAGAATGTCACTTCAACATTTTTATTCACACTTCCTCCTCCTCCTCCTCCATTTTCTCACTTTCGTATAAATTATAATTATAAAAAAATGATAATTTTAAAGGACGCAAAATGATTCTTTTGTTGAAGATAAGAATATTACTTCGACATTTTTATTCGCAACAATAGGAGTTTTTTTCTGTCCAAACTGTATCAATTAAAAAGTCATCGATAAGTTAGCGAGGAAAAACACTGTCTGTAATTACCGACGAAAAAAACATTCGATAAATTAGTGACGGATTAAATTGTTGGCAATTAGCGACAGAAAAATCCGTTTGTAAGTTAGCAATGGAAAAAACTGTCGGTTTTTTAAAAGTCATCGGAAAAATTACTAACGATTCTATTAATGACAACTTTTTGACTGTCGATAATTAAGCATTACCGACGGTTTTTTCGACGGTCAAAAGGCGTCGGTAATAAATATTTTTCTTGCAGTGGTGAAGTCTTAATGGCATCACACACGAAATAATCAGTTACAAAAAGTATGTTTTCTGCTCAAAGGAATTAATGTGGTATACATATTGAAGAAACCAAAGGGGAAAAGGATTACCAAGCAGCTAAAGGTGAGTAACCTGTAAGCTACATGTTATTTTGTTGAGCAGTTTATATTCATTTTCTTGAATTTGTTTATATTTTCCCTTTCCTTTTGTTTACATTCTGTCTTACCTTTTGCAAACTACTTCCCAATTCAATAACTCTGACAAAAGAACTTTAGAAACTTTGGTGGTTATTTGATTGTGCATGCAATTTTTTTTGTTTAATTATAAACCTGGACTGGGCGAGACCTTAGAGTCCCTCGCCCAAGCGCGCCAGCCTGGGGCGACGCGCGAGCCAGGGAGTTGGGCCTTCTCCCTGAAGGCCCAACTGGCCCATTAGAAGAAGTTAAGGGCGCCAAGCCCAATCCTCAAATCTATAAATAGGGAGCGGTTACCAATTGTAAAGGACTCTTAGCTCATTTGAGAAATAACAACTTGAAATTCAGTTACATTCTCTCTCTAAGCGGTTACGCTTTCACTCTCCCTAGATTCTTACTTCACTATCCTTTCACCATGGGTACCGTACCTCATCTCTATGTTCTTGGTTAGAACAAAACCAAATCTGGAAAACAAAGAGCTAAAATTTGAGAATTATCAACTTGAATATGGTTGGTGCTATTGTGGTGAAAATAATTTAATGATTAGCATCGGCCATGGGCAACACTAACAATGTAAAAGTATTGTCGGCCTATACAAGCGTCAAGCGATGCTAAAAATGTTGATATAGTTTCAGCCATGGCAACAAGTGTGTAGGCTAAATCGACGCAAATTGTTACTGTTGCTTCTTTTGGCCGACGTTACATGTTAACTTCAAGTTGTTTAAGGGCAGACCCGATATTGTCAGGTTTTAGCTTTTTATCGTCGGTTTTTTGCAAACGCTAATGAGTGCTTTTTCTTTTACTCAACTATTTAACTTGAAACAAATCCCCTAAATTAAATATTAAGTTTTGTGAATGAAATAATACTCAACATGAATAAAGCTTTCTAATATTTACAATGTAAATAAACAAAGCCTTGAACTATTGTGCTTAAATTAGACAATCAAATCTTAGCTAATATAATTAACAAAGACTTGTATCTATAGTCTTCTCCGTCTTAGCTAATTAAATAAGTCAATACCAATTTAAAGAGAAAGATAGCCCTCAAGTTTTAATAAACCTATTTTTCTAAGGTCTACATTATCACCTTCAATTTTGCGAACTACAATTCAAACTTTAAACAAAGACAACTAAAAAATATTGAAGCTGCGCTGCGCCTAATTGGTAGTTACACCTGCAAATCCCTCCTTTTCATTATATAATCAACTAGAAATTAAAGTACACAACAGAATATCGCTCTAAGTTTAATCACTCATATATAGTTAAGGAACTCATTGTTGATATACACAAGTATAATGTTATAGCATTCATATATATCTTAATAGTATCCAAAAGTGACATGCCATGCATCGAGTGTGTCATTCATATCTATCTCTGGATGTATATGATTAAAAAGCACCTTTTTTTCTTACTGAAAAAGATTTTTTCTTACTGAGAAAAAAAAGATTTTTTCTTACTGAAAAAATAAGATAAGGTAAAGGAGAGAAGTGATTGGGGCTTCTTTAGTACAAGATAAAACAGTATGAATACGTGAAATCTATAGCCTATAGGGCATGTTCATTCATGTCTCCTTGAACTTCAGTGTGAAATCATATTTGGGTGTTAACTAGTCCTCTTGAATATGAGTGGCAATAAAACAGTTCAACAATCATTAATAGGTGAATGGAGATATAACATGATGACAATTTTGATTGATAAATAAAGTAAGTTTTAGGTGGCATTAGTGTTATCAAGCCTCAATAAAACAATTAGGAGGAATTGCAATTGCCTCCCTTGAGATTTATATTAATTATTACATTACTGATGACCTCCTTCTATTTTGAAAAATGCATTGACCTCACCCTTTTTATGTATTATTTTAAATAATATATGAGTAATGATTGTTATGATGATAAATTGTAGATCAAGGAGATTATTGCAATATTAATGACAAACCTCACGGGAGGTTAGTCCAACACTTACAATTAATAAAATTATAAAATCATGATGATTGGTGTTTTGTTAAATATATACTTTTTTTTTGATACATCGGAAGATAAATATATACTCTCTCTGTTCCTATATATGTGACTTTTTATGAAGAAAAAAAATCCATAAATATAAGCCATTTTTTTTTTGGTTATTTACCAATATTTTTTTGGTTAAATATAAGCCATTTACAATAACAATGCAACATTACTATTTTTTCCCTAACACTATACTCATATTAATTCGCCAACTATTAAACACGTGGCGAAGCTCACCAAAATCATGTTCTCAGGTGCCAAACGCTATAGTGTGTACGTGTCTATTGGCTCCCACTCCTACCAATGTGGATACCAGTTAAGTATTTGACCAATAAGATCACGTAATCAGTGATGACATTTGCACTAACAACTAGTAGGAACTAGCTACCAATTAAGGTTTGCCAGCAATGGACCACGTCATTACTCAGTTAAAACTAGTAATCACCAACTGGGTCTCCTTTGACTAGAGTTAGCATTTAAGGCCTTACGACTTAATTTCCTATATGTGAAAAATTGAAGGAGATAAGGTAGATATTTTGCCATGACTATTATTAGAATGCAAGAGGGTACGATCTCTATTAAATTAAAATAAATAACCTGAATTCACGGTTTTGGAAAGAACCATAATCAAAATTCAAACTATGTAACTCATTCAAAATCCCATGTGTCATATTGGGCTGATTATAACTACGTACCTTCCTAGATAGTAGATAGTACTACATTCTAACATTTTTTATACAAGTACATTCTAAACTTTAAAGGTGCTGGAATATTTAATATTTACCCAAATCTTGACAAATACAAAGGATAAATTTAATGTAAATTATCTATGTATGTATAGAGGAATTTTCTGGAATTTTTTTTTTTTGACTTTGATATAAAATGTCCATTTGAAGATAAACATATATAATGGTGATGATGATAAAAATGGTTTTGTGGTCAATATTTAAACCACAACTCGGTAAAACTCATTTAGCAATAGCAATTAGCACACATCCATGACGGAAGTAGAATAAACATATTGGATGGGCCAAAAAAAAAAATTGCAAAGTGGCCTATGTATAAATTTAACCATCATCATGGTTTTAAGTTGTGGCCCAATAGCAAATATTATAGTTTTTTTGAAGCAAAAACTTAAATCAAGTACTTTACACCCATAAAGTTTTCCAATCAAATAATGGCATTTGTATAATTTTTTAAAATTCAACAATATATTCTAATAAAATGTCATTTATTTTTAGAAATAAATTTCGCTTGTCATTGTTTAAATGGAGAATTTGATGAAATGTATATAAAAAATTTAATCTAAGTTTTCTCCTTTTTGAATCCATACTACCGCATTGCAATAACAATTGAAATTTATATCTCTGGATGGTTTCCGTTCATCCAGAATTTAAACAAAGAAATTGTCCAATCGCATGTGGTAAGTGTAGTTTATGGCGATGGTGCGGTGAGAGTCTATAGCATAGAGGTGCCAGCAGATGAGATAGAGAATTCTCTAAATCTAAAAAAAAATTATGAGTCATGCTTCTTAATGGTAACCAAAACTGTATTTATTAAAGTCGAAATGAAATATTGTATAGGTTGTTTACCATTGTTAACATGTTATGTAGGTAGCTTTTAGGTGTTGGTCTTGCTTAATGATATGGACAAACAGTTAGTCAGAGTAGTGGAAGTTTCATCTTCGACCGTCTTATCTGATTGGCTTAACATTTACTTGGTTATGAGCCTTTTGCACCGCATAGGGTAATGATTAGGGGTGTATTCAGCGGGGGCCTGACAAGGGTCATGCCTCACATGGGTGTATCCAGCGGGGGCCTGACAGGGGTTATGAGCCTTTTAATGTATATCTGAAATACATTGATAATGTTTTTTATGTTCCGGCCCTCGAAAAAAGAAAATCCTGGATATGCATCTGATGACTGGCCGAGTGGCCGTTTAAGTTGAGGAGAATGAATCCAAATTAAGAACATGGTATATTAATATAGAAGCAATATTGATTACTAATCATATTAAGAGGAACAATTATGTTCAATGTGGGAAGATGATGGATTTTTTAGAAGGAAGATCTGGACTGGCTTGTGCACCAAGGAAATTAGAAGTCAAGAACAGGAACAACACAAACATAAATGTCTGTCACACATCTTCGGAGAAGTCTCAGCTGGCTTCACGTTGTGCATTGGGGAAGTTCTGTCATTTCTATTATGGAAAGATAACTTTTATGTGAAAGTATATATTCCAGTCAGGGGCCAGTGAATTACCTATTGTTAGAATTTGAATCAAAATATGACATGATTGACCTGGCATTGTGACAACTGGCAAAGAATTATTAACTAGAGACAATGCAGTTGGGCAAACGGCAAACCATGGAGCATAGGTGATTTCTCAATTGAGTCTCTGCATTACCGGTGTATCAGTGGAAAATTCCATATAACATGCCCTTGAACATGCTTATTTCACTTCAGGATACCATGGCTGGACATGCTGCTTTGGTGAAGGAACGAAGAACATTACGTCGATAAGCTATGAGCTCCTACGTTTTTTTCTTGGGGATCTAGGGTGGAAGTGTTCCAAAAACATTCTTCAGAAACTTAATTCTTGAACACATGTTAAAAGGGCCCCATCAGAATCCACTGCTCATTTTTTCCAAGGCAGCTCAAGATCGAGACAAGCTCACTGAGCCCCCTCAACAGGGTTGTGTACCCTCCCTGTTAACTCAAGCTCCACGGGCCGACCTATAACTCATCAAGATGGAGTTGTGTGATTGCCTCCATATGAACCAACAATCACCCATATCTAAGACTCCCCAAACCTTTAAATAAACCTCCCTATGCGGCCCTAAACCGTCCCTCCAAGGAAAAGGAGTCACGAAATTAGTACCAGCAGAGGATAGACAATAAAAAGGAACAAGTCTTGAAAATGTTGCGGCACATAATGGAGGAGGCACATAATGGAGGAGACGCGATAAAGAATCATCCACGTGGAAAAATGATGATTACATGCAAGGCAAGAAGAGATGACACAGAGAATTGGAAAAGCCCAAGAGAAAAAGCTCATAATTATACAATGGAAGAGAGGGGAAATGGAAAGGAGATGTTCATAAAAGAATTGCAAGGCTGTACTCACTTCTTGGACTAGGGTTTGTAGAAAAACTTGGTACCTTAGCTTGATAAGAAAAAGAGTCTTATAACTCTGATAAGAACAATACTCAAGTTTCGGCCGCTTTCGTTTTGTCAAGATACTTCTTTAAGGTTTAAGTTATTTCAGTTCCATGCTCTTGAGAGAATGCTAAAGATATAATAGCCACAAGAGGAAAGCCTAGAAAAACCATGTAGCAGGATAAGGGTGAATCAATCACTTGTTTCTTGTTTCTTGTTTCTTTATCTCACCAGAATATGATGGTCCAATTTGTTGAAAGTAAAATCCCAGAAATAAAGTAACGGTTCAGACTAAATCACATTAAAGATATAAAGAAGCACATAAATTCCATACTATCATATGGCAATCAGCACCATTACTATAATATATAAAAGCTCATGATGCTAGTTACATTGTTCTCCACAAGCCAGTTAATTACTAGTGACGGATACAACAACAGCAGTAATGGTTCAGACTAAATCACGTCAAAGATATAAAGAAGCACATAAATTCCATACTATCATATGGCAATCAGCACAATTACCAGTGACATACATGTATATTATTGAAAACACACATTCGATTGAAAAATCTATAGCTGAATGCCCCATACCAGTAGCCGCATTACAAACCATTCGTTTACACTCTAGAAACGACATGAATGTTTGTTAGCACAACCCACTAAAACAAAAGAGCCAGCAATCTTCTCAACTTAAAGATAATCCATCTTGAAAGCCATTTTCAGTTCCGTAAATTGTACTCCTGCATTTAGCATAACCAAAATGAAGAATCAATTACAATTTTCTTTCCTTGAAAATTAAAAAAACAAATAGATATGTGGAAATTTTGATTCATTAGAAAGCTAACACAGATGTCAGAACAAATAAAAGAAATCCTCCAGTCAAATGGTACAACTTAAAAGATATACAGTCATACAGCAACAATTAAAAACTGGACAACAAAACAGCATACATGCAAACATTTCACAGAAAGATTTTATCTTTAGATAGTTAAATTCTAAATCATTTTTTAAGGAACCTTTCAAAAGGAACAAGCATAATAGATAGTAAGTTAGAACTAAGAACTCAATTATGATTTGGATGGATAACTTACAGTAGGGAATGATCTTCCATCGCTGGTTATCACCTTTGTTCCATTGCCAGAGGACTATAGTAGTGCCATCATGCACACCTCCAGAATTCTTATCACCATGATAAGCATCCATATTAAGATGAATATTATTCACCATCCTTACAGATCTGTAGCTATCACCCAGGTCCTTGCTTTCAGTCCACAGAATAGACTCATCGAGATAGTCTGGCTTGTAGGGTATCAGCCGAACCTACACAAGAATTATGAAAATTCTAATGTAAATAACCAATTACCAAAAGGGAGAAAGGAAGAGAATGGTAGAGAGGGGGTGTTATTTTCTTCCAACCAAATGATCTCTCCTATCAAATAGTTTCCACTAATGAAACACATTACAGGGAAAACTTCACTCTGACACACACCATACATCTGAATCATAAAATTAGAGAATCCATAATATGGAAAGCACATTTATAAGATCAAACTGTAAAATTATAAAAAGAAAAGAAGAGATACTGGCAAACATTATTTTTGGTATAAGGAAGTTCAGGGGTTGGGAAGGTTGTCCCACGGCTTACAATGATAATTAAAGATGACTTACAAAAGAAAGACCAGTAACAGCAATTGATCGAAATACTGTTTAACTGTTTCACTTGATAACATTTTGAAAAGTTGAACTCACTTTTTTCTTTATTATGGAGGAAAGGCAATAGACAAACTATCCCAATAAAGCTTCAAGAAATTCATCATTAAGCAATGGAGAAAAAGTATTGAGAGTAGAGTTCACCATTACATTTTATTTGAAACAGAAAAGTTTGCAGCATCATTCTTTTTATAAGATGCAAGCCGAAAGTAACTAACTAAACATTAAAGATTACAGATTGACAGCCACTTCCTATAAAAGGCAGCACATTCAATCCAATCATGTTTCACCTACAGAAGAGTTGACATCATGGCAGTTCACATATTGAAATTTCACTAAATTTGATCTAAGTGAAATTTTATGTCTACATCTCTTTTTATAGACATTAAACATAAGATCTTATCAAAACTTGTGAATACTTATGAAACAAAATAGACACAAATTTTAACACGATGAAATCACATAAGACATCAACATAAAAGATTGCAAGCACATTAAAGCATTAAGATCATTAAAATAATTACAACTTTAAGAATTGACAATTTGTTATTCCTGCATCCTAAATCCTAATTGTATAATCAGCACAACAATCATAAGCATCCAATTTACTCACACATACACTATGAGTTGCAGGTTCAAACTAAAAAAAGAAAGTAACACTTTGCAGCCTAATCAAATGTGAGTAAAACAGAAGCAGAGATTTTACAGGATGACTTTCACCAATGGAATGCTTAATGGCCTCCCCAGTGGCCTTGTTGACCAAAGAAAATGCAGGGCAACGCTCTGCATCCTTCACCCGGGTACTGTACTTCTCATCCTTGTACCAGAGCTGCAACAAGAAAAATCAGAAATATAAATTAAAAAAGAAGATAAATCAATTACAAGTACAAGAAACATTATTCAAAAGATCAAGTGAATGGTCAAATTGGTCACGAAAGTGTTGGGCGCTGACAACTTGGTAGTTCTTACCAGCATCCAACCCTTTGAGTGAACAATTTGACCATTCACCCGAAACAAAATACCACATTTTCGCATTACCTGGTGCTCATTGTTGGGATTGAACGGTGCTAGAATGACCTGCCCGTGACGAACAGTGAGAGCATAATCAGGGTTTGCCTTGGTGACAACCCGGTAAGTGGGTTTCCCAGAGAGAGCAGTGGGACCCTGATGGCCGACATGGTGAACAGAGTTTGGAAACTGATTAGTCTCGTGAGAAACATGGAGCACGTTGGTGTTGGAAGGTGGATGAACCTCGTGAGAAACATGGTGCACGGTGGCAGCGTTGGGAGGTGGAGGGGCGGAGTAACTTGAAAAGGGTGGTTGTTGTGCTGGTGGTACAGGGTAACCATAGTTGGGTGAGTGATCAGGGTGATGAGATTGAGGAGGATGGGACACGTGTCCATATGTGACGTCGTGAGATGTGTGGAACACGTTGGTTTCTGGCTGAGATGGTGGTGGACGGTGAGGCTCGCCGTAGAAGGGTGGTTGTTGTGGCGGTGGACGGTGAGGTTCGCCGTAAAAGGGTGGTTGTTGTTGTGGTGGTGGGTAAGGGTTGTTGAAGGAGGAGTAAGGGCTGCCGGTGCTGCCTGGTGGAGGAGGGTAGTTGGGGTGTTGTTCTTCGTCGTCGTCTCTGCGGTTGTTGTGGTGGTGGGTGTGGGTGGCGTGAGAGTTGTTACGGCCTTGGTTGAAGGGGAACTCCATGGTTGATGATGAAGCGAGAGGGTTTGAGTTTGAGTTCACTGGTTAAACTAAGTTTGCATTTCTCTGTGTTATTTTATAGAATCGATGTTTACTTGAAAAAGTAGTAATAATAGGGTGCGGGCCAACCACTGCGTAAGAATTTAATCATGATTAATTAATGGGGTGTGGGGTCTGCTCCAACACGTGGCGTTGGTTTGTTTCGTGAGGAGGTGGGGTTTTTCTTTTCTCAGTTCATCGACATCAGAAATCAGAGAAATAAAGGTTTGAAAAAGACTCAGGTATTATTTATAGTATTTTAAAATTAACAGTTCAGACACGTTTCATAGAAGTTTATAGCATCAAAATTTATTGTTTAATGCATTTGTTAGATTAGGGAGAATTCTCAGGTCTAGAATAACAATATGAAAAAATATGATTAAGCTTGTATATAGAGGTTGAAATTAATAATTTGTGCATTTAAATTTGGTTAGTTCGTAGAGATGGCAAGAAAACTCACACCTGTGGACCCAACCCAAACTCAACCTGAAACGTCGGATGAAACTTGATTTCTTTGAGTTTGAATTTCACCTAAATTTTAAAACCTGTTTGGGTTCGAGTGTGCCTAAACCCAGACTCGAACTAAAGCCTTATGCATGTAATTACTAACCCTTATATATATTACGGAAGATGGTCTATTAGATTTTTTTGTTAATTTGTTATATTATTTGTGGTTTTTGTTGTTTGTTGAAGACTTCGACTAAAAGTTTAATTAGAATAATATTGAAGAATGAAGTTTAATTAGACATTTAGAATTGTGATGTTTGTAAATTTATGAATTATGTTGTTTATCAGCTTATGTTCATAATTATATTTTTTTCCTTTGTATTGGAAAGATGGTGAGGTTTAATGAGCTTATGTTCATGTTATTCTCTTATATACATGTTGTTTCCGGTCGGATTTTGAGTTTTATGCGGGTTCGGTGCTCACATTGGGTTTTTAGTAACCCGAAACCCAAGGGTTTGGGTTTAACTTTTGCACCCATATTGAGTTTGGATTCGCATGCTAAGTTCGGGTTCGAGTGTGAGAATGACCAAACCCACATCCACGGGACCGTTACCAACCCTAGTTTGTTAGAATGTAGAAGTCTTTAGTTTGGTAGTCCTAGTCGGCCATCTTGGCAATCACATTGTCGTGTTACTATTTGGATAGGCCAGAACGGTGATGGACATAGGAGCCATTTGGCTCGACCAAAACAATTCTTAAATAAATTTAAGGGTCCCGCTACGGTGGAGCCCTATTTTTCGGGCTCCAATTTTGGAGCCTTGTTTTTAAACTGCTATCACTCTTCACTTTTTTTTTTAAAAAAATTAATTATAAAATTATAATAAACGGTTTAAGTTAATAAAAATTTAATCTTCTTCCCTAACTCAAATTCAGAAATTCATTCTCATGATTCACCTTATCATCTTCTTAATCAGTTTCAAACATAGATCTTCTTCTTTATCAGATTCAAACACAGATCTTGGCCTTAGAAGAAGAAAGGTTCAACCTTTTGAGGCTTGAGATCTGAAATGCAGTAGCGGCGCGTGATTTGAAACAAGGGAGAGTGTGGTGGTGGCGTGAGGTGGTGGCCCGGGTGGAGAGCGAGCGGTCGGAGGGGATGGCGGGGAGGAAAGAGAGGGCGGTAGCGGCGAAGGAAAGAGAGGGTAGGAGTAGTGGTTTAAGTGGAGAGGGAGCGATCTCCATGTTTTTCTTCTCCCTCTTCTTGTAATCAACAGAATAAGCAAGTCTAATGCTTGGCTTTTAATATCTCTTGTTGGGTTTGCTCATAATCAAAATGCCACTTATTGGTTAACAATGATTTGGCTTTTGATGATTTATGAGCGGCGGAGGTTGAACAAAAAGGAATCCAACCTTCCAGAAGAATGGCTTTTGATGGGTATTCTACGATTTAAAAAAGAAGAAATTCCATGGTTGAGTCATGAGTGAGATAAATTGAGTTGTGAATGAGGATGAACAAAGTAAAATGAAAAAGTAGATCTGGAGATGGACTCTTGAATGGGTAGTTAATGGGCAGTTGAATGAAGTTGGTGAGATCCAGATTTGTATGTTTGTTTAACCCAGATTTATTTTCCTAAATGAAAGAAAGTAGAAAGGTTTTTTCTGTTATTGGTCGGAGCACCGGAGCCGCCGCGACGGAGGTAAGGCGGTGAATGTGCGATAATGAAATGAGCTTCAACAACTGATTAATTAAATTAAATTGAGATCTATTCATTAATTAAGTTTTAATGTAAATTTATAATTTTTAGAAAAAAAATTGAAAAATAAAATTAAGGTTGATCACCGGTCAAACACAGAGCTCTAAATTTAAATGTAAACACACCTCAAAGTCTCAAACCTTTATGGTATACAGTTTTTTTTTCAGTCAAAGGATATAATTGTCATTAAACAAAGGGCCTTAGGCCCAAAGTACAAGTTAGGATAAGACTAAGAGCAACTCCAATGGAGGTTGCTTAACCTAGTTGCTTAAAATAAGATGTGTTCCTTATTTTTTCTTCCATTGGAGCTTGCTGAGGTGGCGTTGCTAACAGCTCAAAGCTAATAAGCAATGTTGCTTAAATAAGCAACGCTCCTTAACTTGTAGCCTGATTTAAAAAATTATTTTCTCACTCATTCAGCAACAGAATGAATTGCAGTTAAAACAAGATGGAAAGAAATATCAGTGAAGATGCAGAAGCAAGAAACAGAGAAAATCCGGAAAATTCACAAACAAAAGTCAAAAAAATCAGAATTTATTACGGACGAGAAGGGAGATGAGTACAAAATTAATAAAATTAAAATACAAATTGTTGAAAGCCCCAAACAGAAAAAAAAAACCAAAAAAATTAGAAAATTATTACAATAGAGAAGGGGGAACAGCAAGGACGGAGATGTGGATATGAGCATTGACGGCGATGGTGTAACATCGACTCCGGCAACGGCGATGGCCTATTGCATGTCTCCGATCTGTTCTTTAAACCCACAATCTCGAGATTGAACCTCCGATATGGGTGGGGGAAGCTTTGATCTGTTGCTGGAAGCGTTGATTTGAATCTCAGAGAGAGATGAGGGACGTGAGACAGACGAGGGACGTGAACGGTGGTGAAAAGAGATGAAGGTGTGAGGTTGAAGAGAGAAAGAGATGCTTGGATGGTCGGTGAGTTCTGCTAGGGATAGGAAATTGATTTGGGAGAATGAATAAAAAAGAGAGGCTAGGGTGGGGAAAAGAAATTGGGGTTGTGTCGTTTTGACACATTTTGGGCCGTTTGGCCATATTGCCCATATATAAGTTTTTTTTAACTTTGATCACATTTAAAAAAAACCTTTGATCACAAAATCAATGCCAATGGCCTATCACAAAAATCAATCCGACCGTTTAAGCATCACTTTGGTCTAAAAAAATTACAAGATCAATCACCAATCATTTTTATTATTGTTTCTATCTGATTTTTTTCATTAATATTTAAATTTAAATCATGCTTAGGTGGAAATATAAAATATAAATATATGAGGTATGGTGGTGCCCAACTAAAAGTAAAATAAGCAACTGTCACTAGAGCGAATTCTGCATGGGTTGCTTATGAGTTACTTAAATCCTATATGGCAGTCTGGACCCACCGAAATAGTGTTTAAGCAACCCAACTAGTAACCATGCATTGGAGATGCTCTAATAAGCACAGTTTCTGAAAAGTAGATTCTCGGCTACTGACTCTCTGGTAAGCCACACAACGAATCTATCTCTAGAGAAAAAGAAGATCTAGCAAATACACACAAGTCACAACGGTGACAAATAAGACTAAAGAGGAAGACATTTATTTGTTTTTTTTTTTGGTCAAACATTTATTTGTTTTTGGTCGACATAACTTTTCTATTCTTTAAATAATTTTTGGTCATGGCCCAATCTTCCTTTTTATCAAAGGTCAATGAACATTTATTGATTATTGAGACAAGCCCAAAATAGAGGGACGAAACCCAAGTTCACAACCATTCAACAAGACTATTTATCATTGACCAAAATAAAAAGACTACTTATCTAAATAAGCCTTTCTTCACCATCCTCATTTTATCAAAATGACTAAAATAACTTCGTAGAGAGATTCAAAAACACCTTTAATTAACGGATGTTGTACTCTTTTTCATTAACTAGATTTTTATCTCATTTGATTTTTCCTATGATCGTTTTAACGAGGCACGTTCGGTGTGATATTTGGGATGGTTTGATTTGATTGGTTTATGTTGTTTTATCATATTCGTGAGAGATTTGTTCTCTTGAAATCTACTTATCCAATAATATATATATATATAGAGGAGGACTCAGTTTACACTCTTATAAATCTTACACTTTTACACTAATTTTCCATCATTGATCTAATTTAATCTAACGGATCAAATATGTTGAGATTAGTGAGTCACGTGACCTTCTTCCCTTGTTAATGAGCGTGAGCTGCCACCCTTCACTTCAGTAGGGGGAGTGGTGGGTCACTTGAACATAGAACCAATAAGCACTGATATCCAATAAAGACAAAATCAAGACATTCATTCCCCAATTTAATCTTCAAAAACTGACGTTCATGTAGTCACAGGCAATGGGCGTGACAACCTTATTGCTTAAAAGTGGTTTAAAATTGGAGTAACAAGTTTACATTTTTAATGATTGAAATGTTCTTCTCATAGGAAAACCTTTAATCAGTTCATCTAATAACTGGAGAAAAGCAAATCAGGATGTGCCTACTTCACAGATTAATTAATAAGATCGAACAATTCTTTGACCACTTGCCATCACCGTTTCCTTCTAATAGTATTGAAACATAGACCTTGGGATAAAAATCACGACGGTCAACGACGAGCTTCCGGCAGCGAGAAATCCTCAGTGAGGGGTTTTGGGAGACAAATGCAGCGATGAATAAAGCTCGAGTCAGAATCAAGAAAGGAGGACGCAGCGATGAACATGGTCGAGAAAAAGCACCTGTTGGCGGCGCGCCGCTGGTGTTGGCGTCCAAGAGAGGGGACTTGGAAAAAGGAATCAGAACGACCAAGCAGTAGCCAGTTGCTATGAGGGGTTTCAGGAAAGGGAAAAGGAGTAGTTGTTTGTCACGTGACTCACTAATCTCAACATATTAGATCCGTTAGATTAAATTAGATCAATGGTGGAAAATTAGTGTAAGAGTGTAAGATTTATAAGAGTGTAAACTGAGCCCTCCTCATATATATATATATATATTGATGTCGGGAAAAAAAATTCTCTCACAATATATCACAACTTAATTTGCAAAGTTAAATAACTAGCTACCGCAAGCTATAATAAATTTTTTATTTAAGTTACATTAAACTATGTTATTTTAGTGCGCGGTATGTTGCTTTCAGAAAAAAAAGAAAAGTGCGCGGTATGTTGAATCAAGAGGGGGCAACTACCCCCCATCAATTTCATTTTTATTAATATCATACTATATATTACTATAATATAATGTATTTAACTTCCCTGCGCCAATGACTTTATAATTTTGTTTACAATATTGTATATAAATTGATATGTTTGTTTTTAAATTTGACTTTAATTAGTACTACCAGTTGCAATTATAATAGTTGAAATAATTTTTTTCTGAATATTATCAAGAGTCAGATGTGAAATTGTATGAAAGACAAGTGGTTGAATGAGTATTTAGCCATTTATATATAATATTAAAAATATAAATTTGGGGAATTTTTTCATTATAATTTGAAAAAACCGACGCGGTTTGAGAGACGGGGTGAAGACAGGTATGAGGTGCGAATACCTGCCCTTACCTTGACTGTGAACTAGTTGTGATCTAATAATTTGACCATACAAAATATAATAGTAGTTAAATTATAATTTTTAACTAATATATTTTGCTAAAAAATTAATTTTTTAATTTTCTAATTATACTTATTACGTAATATTGTTTCCATATATTTTTGTAAATTATTTTAATTGAAATATATTTTCTATTTTTTAATCTTAACTTAGGTATCATCTCACATTGCGCACAAAGTGACGGGGCCGCTCAGTTAGTTTTTTTTTTATTCACAAGAGTTGAGAATTAAACTCTTAACCACTTACTTAACGGTTGAAGTGTTGAACTATTATATCAACTCATTTAGTTAATATGTTTTCTATATGATTTATTAAAGAATATAATTAAGTGAAAAACACTAAATAAATAAAATTTATAAATATTGAAGTTATGGGTTTCCTCCGTGTTCTCACAACCCAATGGGGATGGATTTGGGGAGTTATATTTATGGAAAATTATGTGTTCACGTCAAATACACTCAAACTAATAGAAATAACTTTCATCTTAAAACCAAAAAGAAACTAATAGAGAAGTGAGAAAAAAAAGAGAAAAAAAAATATAATATGCGATATAAGTGAAAATGTGATATGTATTTATCAAAATCAAATTTTATCCACGCCTTCCTTAAGTTTTATTTTGTCAATAAGTGGAAAATAATATGTAGAAAAATTGGACTTGGGTGGGCATTACATGAGGTTCCCAAGGAAGTGGGGAAAAACCAAAATTGGACTTGGCATCTAAAGTTTGGAGTCAGTTCACATTTTGGAGGAATAACAATGGAATAAACGAAGATGCCGGGAAAAATAATAGAAAGAAAATTAAATTCACATGTATTCAGTTTTTTACCCTGTTGATGTATCATTCCTATTTTTATTAATTAACGGGTATTTTAATTTATTTATAGGTTCAATGTGACTTCCATAATGCATGACATGGTTCAAAGCATCTGAATGAATAATCACACCAGGATAAGAAAGATGTAAAGGTGCACTATTGGAAAATACTGAAATAGCAAAAGGTTTCAATCCAAATCCGAAAGTAAAATTGCAAGCTAACCTTTCCAGGAAAAAGAATGAGAACTATGACAAGAAACAATCATCAGTATTCAGTACAATAATGCCTTATCTACAAGAGTATATCATAAAGCTACCCTGCCAAACCAAAGAAGTACAAATTCACATTTTGTACACTATTTGTTTCTGATTGGTCACCAAGCTTAGATATTTTTGTATGTTCGCAGTTTATTGAGTCTTCGAATGGTGGAATCTTTCTTTTCACTTCCTACCAAACAGTTTCCTCCTTCCAACCTAACCTCTTCTTAATTCTTCAACACAAATTAAGGTAAATAAATAAATAAAAATAAAGCCAATTTTTTCTGTGTACTAATCCAAACCTATGATCAAATTGGTGGTGTTCTTTGTGGGTTCCTAATCCCAGTTCTAGATATTTTCTTTTCCTAGTTTCAAGTCTTTTTTTAAGACTTCAATTTTTTTTTAGGTTTTTGATCTTTACTGCTAAGAAAATGTTCCCGGTAGTGCTGTATAGTATATGTCACATTTAGACAATCACTTATGTAACAGTTTTTACCGTCACAAAGTAGAAAATTACTATGTTTTCTACTTTCAACTTAGCAATAGTAAAAAACTGTTATGAATGTGACTGTCTAAACGCGGTCGTTACTATGCAGCCATACACATATTGGGATTGTTTGGACTATCCTTGAAAATGCAGATGAGGACCAAGTAGCAATTGCTGATTCAGCAAAGACTGCTTCATGAGGTGGTTCCATTGTGGATTCTTCTCAAGTTGGGCATTGATGTTAGTGAAGTTGCAAGAAGAATTCAGGTATTTCTTCGATGGATAAACCGTTTCCTCATCAATGTTTGAAAGCTCACGCTTTGGCCTGGTGTTTTCAGTGTTGGAAGCTGAATGGTTCAATTGGGTGTTCTTCATCTGAAACATGTACCCATTGGTGGTGTTGATTGTGGAGGATTGCTGATCCAAATTGTTGAAACCCGCACTTGATCCAGTCCCTGTTTGGTTGTAATGATTCTCTGATAAGAAACTGCTCAGCATGGAGTAGTCCATTGCATCCAACAGATTGGAGAAGGACACAGATTTCTGAGAAATCAGTGTGTTTGGGAAAACAGTGTCGTTGAGTAGTTGCTCTTCTGCTTGATCCACCTCACCTACACCAGTTCCTGCCTCTGTTGGTGATAGAGCACATTTAGACTTCTTGTAAATGCGGCACAGCACCCAATCGTCTAACTGCACGATCACAATAGATTCTAAAGTCAAAATCAATCTTGAAAAAAAAATCAACAAACAAATTCTTGAATTGATTTTGAGAAAAAATAAGCTAACAAAGTGTGTTTGGACTTTGGAGTTGGGATGGGACTCACCCTCATGGATGTGTCTTTGAGCTTAATGGGCTTGTTGTGGTCAACAAGGCGATACTCATGCATGATCCAATTGGTCTTGACACCCTTTGGGGGTTTTCCTTTGTAGAACACAAGAGCCTTCTTCACACCAATGCTATCTTGGGCTCTTCCTCCTCCTGGCAGTGAAGCCACTATGGTCTTGTCTGTCCCAGTGGCCTTCCAATACCCTGAAGCTGCAGCCCTGTTTGGCCTGGCACCATTTGGGTACTTTCTGTCTCTAGGACTGAAAAAATACCATTCTTTCTCTCCAAACAAAGCCTTGCCTGATCAAGAAACCACAACAAAACAAAAAGTTAATATTCCACATCACACAATAGGTTGTAATATATTATAAGTGGGGTTGAAACCAAATTTGCTATTATATTGCAAAATTGTGGAAAAAAAATGCATATTGCGGCTACAATTGAGGTTGGTGACTGCAATTTAAAACAATATTCAAAGGATACACATCACTTACCATGACTTGACAAGGTATCAATTATCATACATATCTTAATTTGTTACAAAATTGCACAATTACTAACCTGGTAATTCCCATGGATCCAACTTGTATATATCAACCTCAGCAATGATGGAAACTGGCAAGGGTATGGAAGCAACCTTCTTCCTGAGGTAGTGAAGGATGAGTTCTTCATCAGTTGGGTGGAACCTAAAACCTGGTGGCAAATTGGACTCTGCCATGTGCTTAGTTGGGTATAGCTAGTAGCAAAATGTGGAGAGTTTGGTGAGGGTGGATGGAGAGAAAGACAAAAGGCCAATGGAATAGGGGGGAATAGAGAGGATTGAAATTTTTGGGATGGCAAGAAGGGATGGCATTTTATGGTTGTGGGAATTTGTCGCCATGCGGAAAGAGATTAGGACAAGAGGGGCAAGGGGGTATGTATGGATGAATGAGAAAGAGATCAGTTTCAATATTGAATATATTTTCCAAAAGTGGGGTCCATCTGAAGCCAGCAATGCAATGTGAATGAGAACCGGTGATGGCTAACCATACAGTAATGATATATACACACCTCATTTTTAAAACACTTCATTTCCACCTTTTTTTGTTTCTATCTCTCTCCTCTTATCATCTATCACATCTCATACTTTCTCTCTCTTACTTTTTTCTTTCTTCCTATCTCTCTTCTCATTCCACCTCTTACACCTCAAAGAGAGGTGTGTATGTAACATTATTCCTAACCATATCCACGTAGAGAAAGAGATTGGGAAAATGGCTTACTAGAGTGATTTTCTATGAATTTATTGCCTACAAGTATAATCAAGTTTTTTTTTTTCACTATTAATCAAGTTTTTATCTTTGGATATATGTGGATTTCCATATTTTCAATTCTTCAACTACAATATTCGTCCTTATATATAGAAAGGTGTCTTCTTTTTTAAAGTACACTCATAACCGTGAGATTAATTCAATTGAGTCTATTAATGAGTAAGTCTTTCTTAACAACTCATTTTTCTTATGCACAATCCAAAAATTGAAATTTGAACTAAATGTTTAAGGAGCTCAATTATCTACCCACTATACTAGATTTTGTTGGTATAGAAAAGTGTCTCTGAATGAGAATTCTTTCATTTTATTGCATGTTAACTTTATAACATACGCTAACCAGTAGTTTAGAGGCCTGTTCAAAAACACCCAACCTGGTCTGAAAACCGAAAAAACCAAGTTTTTTTTTGCGCTATCGCATGGGTCAGTTCGGGTGACGAGTGTTGCAGGTGATGAAAGCTTGTTTTCTGTGGTCTGGTTTGGTCGGTTTCAATTTGGAATAAAACCGACCGAAATAGCAATAGAAAAAAAATTTGGGCCAGGACAGCGAGAGAGCATATTCACTTAACCTTTCCTTAGACATTAACCTTAATAAACAAAATGCTAGCCTCTCACTCTTTCTATAGACACCTCTTCTCTCCCTCTTATCCCATTCGAACCCTGGATTCACCACCATCACCACCAGTCCATGTCTCTTCTCTAATCCCCTCCTCGACCATTGCAAACCCTAGCCATTGCAACATTCTTCTTCTTTTCTCTTCTCGTTCTCCACCAACACCTTACTGATACTCTCAAACCCTAGTCTCTGATCTTCTCAATTCCTAGTCGCACTGAGCCCCATCTCCTTCTTGTGATGCAATTCCAATTTTTGGTGGTGTGATTCCTATCTAAATGGGTGTGATTCTAGTTTATGGAGGCACGATAAAGTCTCTCCAGCAACTCGACCCACCAATATCAAGTGTCTCATTTGCTGACTCCTTCGTCGAAGAAGATGAAGCCTGTTGCATGACATTCCAGATCGAAGAACCTATGGTGGATGTGCATGAAATCTTCGTTCTCGCCTCCGATCACGTTGTTGTCATCCCAAGTTTTTAACTTTCTCTTGTTTCTCACTCTCATTTACTTTTTTGTTGGTTCTGGATATTGTAATATTGTTTTCTTATGTCCAAATTTCTAGATCTTTGTTTTGGAATTGATGGCTTAGACTTTAATTGTTTGTTAATGTTTTTTTTTTGGGTTGATTTACTTGAACTCATTCTCTCATATTCTCTGTTTGTGATTTTTTTTTGGATGAATAACCTGCAAGAACCCACCCGGTAAAATTGAATCTGAACAACTTGTAAATTGTAATCACTAAATGAAGAGTAACAAGACTGATGATTTGTACTCTTCACCTGAAGTAACCAACATTCGTGGTTCAAATCCGACTGGTGGAAACCCAATTTAGAACTTTGATTCATCACAATTTATCTCGGAAACCTTAAATTAATTGTAATTTTACATATCGTTTCATAGACAAGCTGGTAAATATCATATCAATATTTAAAAAATATGACCGATCAGGTAAATGTAGAGATTCATGAATCTTAATTTAAAATGTGTTTGGTGTGATGTTCCGTTGAGTAAAATGCTAAAAGTTATTACCTCCTTTCACATTTTCTACATGAGAAAGTGGGATGATTGAGGCTGTCAACAGATTAATTAACCAAAAAAAATTCAAACACGCATTTTTAATGATTCAACTACTATTGTAGAACCTCAGTCAAACTGCAAAGTAATTATATATTTTAATTTCATATATTAAGTAATGAATTAAGATATGATATAAAAAAGCTTGAGAAACTAACTTTTTAATCACTATAAAATGATTATATTACATATTAATTTTTTTATGATACAAATAATGATAAATAAAAAACTCATGTATATCTAGACAATATTAAAATATAAGTTGTCATTAAAATTTTCTTGATTAAAACAATATTTTAAAATACATTTTTAAGTAAATTTTGGTTTTTAAGCAAGACATTACTGTATGTGAGATTGATGAGAATAAAGTGTAGTTTTTAGATTTGATTGAGTCAAGATTAAAACATAACTTGTATGATTTTTTTTTTAAGTTACATAATATTTTTAAGTGGTAATGTAACAAAAAATTATTTTAATCTTGACCGTTTATAATTAGATGTAATAGTCATTATTTATTCCTACTATTCAGCCATAAAAAATATCTTGAGCTGGTCATGTGAAAATGTAAATGTATTTTTTGTCGTTTTCTGACCTTAGATATCTCTCATGCTGATAGTTGTGAGACTAACTCCTCATCCCTTAGTCAGTAAACTAAGTGGTGGAGGTGGAGCATGTTTTTTTTTCATTTACAAAAGTTGTTATGATTTGGAGATTTTCCTTGATGATGTTTTACGTTCAAATTAAATAAATAAAAACAATTCCACCTCGTTTTTTCTCTCAACACTTTGATTAATATTTTTTCCTGATTAGCACCAATTTTAGAGCACATGTTCTCATTCCAACAAGTTTGGGTACGATATTAAATAGTACTATGATATAAAGACTTCCCCTTTAATTTGTCGTTTCTCACAAATCGTGGTCCATCTCTAAGATTATCGTTGTGTAACTAACGGCGGCTGCTCAGTGACATAATCGTCATTCAGATAAGGTGGTAGCACGTGTCATGCAAGCCCCACAAAATATAATAATTGACCACATTTTGTTGGCAACAATGTATTTCTGCCGACAGATATGAGACTAATATTATCGAAACTTTGAAAGGTATTCTTCATATACGTTATTCATATATCGAATCATTAACTAAATACTTAAAAAATTAAGGTATTTTTCAATTGTGCTGAGTTTTGATTGGCGAATAATTGACGGTGTTAACTGGGGAATTAAGAAAGATGCTGGTTTTGTGCTTGTGCTTGTTATTGGTCCAGTTCCAGTCCTAGGAAATGCAATAAAAAAATAATTTCGAAAGATAGAACAGGATCGATCTCATTCTCAACAGAAAATGTATATATTTTAATGTTAGTTGCCGTTGTCATCGTCGTGGATTGTGGCCTAGGATTATCATTCATGCGTGTGCCTTTGACACTTTGACTGGATCCCCAATGTTTTATACTATAGGACCGGTCCCACTTTCTAGCATTAACAATAACCACTAAAGGAGCCAAATTTTATACAACTATTTTTAAGTTTGTTTTAAAGAAATCTCAAATTTCATTAAAATAATCCGGAACATAGAAACCAATACATGAGTAGAACTAGGGACTCTATTTTCGGCAGTACCTCTTTCACCCAAACCGAGTTTAGGTAGCAAAAAGTATGCCTAATTAAATAGTATGCAACAGAGTTATCAGTATGACAAACAATATTTTTTTACCTTTTACATTTTATTGGATGCTTGACATTATTTTAAAAGATTTTTTTGCCAAATAAAATAATCGATCAATGGATAAGTTCATCTAGTTTTTTACTAATGATGCATTATCAGTTACTAAAACAATTAATAATTAATTCCATCTAGTAAATTGGATATGCACCATTTTACCAACATTTTTTTCCCACAACAATTTAATGTAAGAAAAAGGATTAATGGTTTAAATATGTTTTTAGTCCCTTTAAAATCAAGGTTCTTTGATTTAGACTCTACAATATTTTTTGGAAAACACCTCTAAGTAAAAAATAATATTGGGGTTTCAGCCTTTGCCATCACCTCCCGTCCTTTAGAGGGACCCAAACTAAATAATCATAATTTTAGAGGGACCTAAGACTGTGATATAAATTGAGTTTTAGGTCCCTAAAATCATGACTCTTTGGTTTAGGTTCCTCTAAAGTTATGATTCTTTGGTTTACGTCACTCTAAAATCATGTCACGTCAGTGTCCATTCGGTGATTCAGTAGATAATAGACGGAAGGTGACGGCAAGGGCTTAAACCTCAGTATTATTTTTCATTTAAGAGTGTTTTCCAAAATAAAATAAAATAAATAAAATTAGAGATGTCTAAACCAAATAACCCTAAATTTAGAGAACATATTTAAGCCTATATTATATGGATTTAATTTATATGCATGAGCGTGGAAAGTTTTCTCTATACATACAACAAATCGATCAATTTTAACATTTTTAATTGTAAATTTCGTTAAAAAAATTTGTAACTTTTTAAAATATTTATGCTCATTTTCCTTAAGTAAAATTTTAAGCATGAGTCTTGTGGAAGGAAAAATATTTGATGAGAGAGTTAGCCCCCACTAAGATGTGACTGCATGTTCTCTGCTCGAACATGATTGCACATGTCTAATATCAAAAAATTATGATATGACAAATTGATAAGTTCTAATTTAATAACTATGTAAAATTAAACCTTTTAAAATTTTATTGATTTAATTTATATGTAAACATTTTTTTTTGTTTTTGACAATTGTTACCACCCGTTCGAAAAAGATGACATAGTCTCTTCCAACAAATATTTTTCTCAAAATCACATAAAATGCTTACAACAACTTATTAATTAGTATATTTTTTTACACACGTAGCCATATTAATCTTTATGAGACCTAATTCAAGAAACGGCCCTGAGAAGTGAATAAGTGTAACAAAATGTCTTGTGACTTGTGAGATTCATGAAATATATTTTCTTCGTAACTGAATATTACACAAAAAAAATCAAAAAACTAGTATAATAATAGCACAGTGGTACTACAACTTAACTCGTGGACCCAGTTAACTGGCCCATATGTCAATCGCAAAACTAAAGGGAAAGAAATGTGTAATAATCCAAACTTTTGGAGAACTTTGTTATCGTCATCTTTATTGGAAAATTGTAGCGTCCGAACTCCAAAGTATACTTTGTTGACCGAAACTATCCTTAACTATAATAAAGGAAACTTTTATAAATGGGAGAATTTTTCGGTGCGCAATAGGATGAGCAACTTTAAAATTGATCCATCGGTGAACCATTAAGTAAATACCATTAGATTCAAGATTCCTAGAATATTCTTCAAGTGAATGACTAAGATTGAATCAATAAGAAAAGGGTAAAAATGTAAATGGATCACCCCTCCTTCAACCAACAGGCCCCACTGCCATCACTGTAGAGTCGTTGTAGAACCAGAACTGGGCATGCTCAAGAGCAACTCTGCTTCCTTCTGAGACTGAAATCTTCAAGCATGCAGCAGATCAGCCCATCACCACCACCTCCATCACAGATCCTCAACTTCTCCTACATCTCTGCTCCCAGATCCTCCATCTCGTCGCCTCCCTGAAGACTCCGAGACCAAGCGTCTGCGGTCTGTCGTTGTCATCACTCACCGCTGCGATGGTGGGTTTTAAATCACGGCGAGCAAGTCGATCTGGAGAAATAGAAACCCTAGCCGATCCTGAGTCTCCACCAATGGTTGAAATCTTGACTGAGCTCCCACAAAGTTTCGATCTTTATCATTTTGTGGTCAAGTTCCAGAGTCCTGTGTCCTTCCCACAACCCCGTTTGGATCTCCTGCCCTAGAAACTGGGGAGTACGCGTGGTGTGAAGATGGTAGACAATGTCCTCATAGAGACCCAGAACAACGTCAGATCAGAGCAGGGTCTGGGTTTGTTGGTCGTTAAGGGAAGCGGCAGAACCGTTGTAGGTGTAGAGAAGTGGATCATCGGAATCGGTGGAGTCTGAGTCGGTTGTGAGAGAAAGGGATCGAAGACTGACGTTTTTCCCTTGTAAAAATCTGATCTTTTTTTAATCTCTTTTCAATTTTTCTGTTATGTTTTTTATGATGGGGAAAATCAGCGTTCTTTGTCTACTGGGGAAAATTGAATTGGAAAATCTAGCAATGATTTTCAATGTAATACTTTAAATAATAAATGGTAGTAAGTAATTTGATTTTGTATAAGTCTATTTTTATGCGATTTCACTAAATTATCCTATCTTTTTTTATTGAGTATTGAGGAATGTCATCTCTAGTTCTGGAAGCCTCAACCTATTTGCTATTGGAAAATGTTGATTTTTGTTGATGATATGATATATTGCTTTGTGCTTTGTTCTTTTCAAAAAAGAAATGGAAGGAAAATCACCATCGAAAGAGAAATTAAAGAGGAAGGAGAGAAAGGAAGGTGAAAACTCATATTGGTTATGGAGGTTGAGAGGCGAGAGAGAGAGTGGGATGGAGAAGGTGAGACAGGGATAAAGTCTAAAATATCCCTTATACAAGGTCTGTAATGCCGTTGGTGCACCGGTGGACCAATTTGAAAGTTGTCCACCCTAGTGGGCACCAGTAACCAAATTTTTCATATATATATATATATATAGATATATTATACTGTATTTCCATTAGGTTGGTTGCTAACTACCTCAATATATAACTTATTAATATACTTTGTTAGTTAATTTATAACTTTAAGATACTTTCATGATTTTTGTTTTTTTTTTAACTTATATCTATCTACCATGTCCTTTTTCTTTTTTCCTGAGGTCCAGTAGGTCTGGTTTGCTTTCCCCCTCGGACTGCTTTGGGATCCTGAAGGTAATTTTTTTAATTTCTTGCTATTGTTTTTGGAGGAGGGAGATATTGTCGTGGTTGGCTTGCTCGTGTATATATTGTAATTAATGTGGTTGGGAAGCCAAGAATGCTTGCTTATTTTGTGGCGACCCTTTCACTCTTGGGAGGGTTCTCACCCAAGTCCAGTCTATGTTGCCTTTGTTAGAATATAATATAAAACCATTAAAGTGGCCCTTACCCAACAGCTTAAGCTTTTGGGTTAAGTGGTTATTTGACATGGTATCAGAGTCTCTATGACCGAGAGGTCTAGAGTTCGATCCTTGCTCCCCTCACTTTCTAATTAAAAAGTGGAATTTAATTAAGCACATGGTAGGTGGGCCTGTGCATTTATCCACGCTTCAAGCCCAAAGGGCTCTTGCGTGAGGGGGCGTGTTAGAATATAATATAAAACCATTAAAGTGGCCCTTACCCAACAGCTTAAGCTTTTGGGTTAAGTGGTTATTTGACAGCCTTCGGCGATGACACATGCAACAATGGTTGCCCCTACCGTCCTACGTCTTCTCTCCTTAGTGTTTAGTCTCGCCCGGATGATGATGTCGTGAAGATCAACTTTGACGCTTCGCTCCTTTCTTCAGGGATGGTGGGGATGTGTTTTATTGCTCTTGATGGATGTGGTTTGGTTTGACTGCAACAACCTCTTCCCCAATGGAAGCCCTCTCTTTGGTGGTGCGAAGGCTATGGAGTTGCGATTGGCTTTTACTCTGTCCTCATAGTTGGTTTTTCATTCAGTTTGTTTTGAGAATGGTTGTCTCCAGTTGTTTGAGAGGTGTTGTCGTCTTTTCTTTTGTGTGAGGTATTGGTAATGTAGTTGCCAATAGCTTGGCAAAACTTTCATTTTCTATTGGTTTTAAGGTGTAGACTGAGGAGGTCTTTGATGAAATCGTTCCGTTGGTCCATAAAAATGTAATGGTCTTTGCGCTCGTCTCTTCTTCTTAATATATGCAATTTGCTTCTTATATACTATTTCCAAATGCTGCATCTCTTTTCATTCTAACGGAAATGCACACCATTAAACCATAATGAATATTATGTTAAAAGTCATTCAAAACTAAGTAACCGTACACTAAATGGACCAAAACCAAAATTGAAAAACAATAGTTAAATGACAATAACTCTATTGTTTTAGTGACTAATAGCATAAATAAGATTTTAAGAACTTCTTAAATGCCATTATTCCAACAATTACTAAGAGATTTTTGGAGTATTTTAAGAACTTGATTTGAGAAAGATCTCTTCCTTAAATAATTGCTTAATTAGAAAGTCATTACATTAAATCAACTATTACGACAACTCTAGATCTAATATATATCTATTTGAAGCAGCTAAATTTCTCCCGAAAAATCAATTGCTCAAAACATAATACATGCACACTTCAATAATATTTACGTACACCTGGCATTGTGGTCACTGGTCAGCACCCCAATTGATTTGCTCGATCAAGATAGGTTAGACCTATTCCCAATAAGGGACAAGAAACCATAATAAACACAATAATTTTAAAAGGTAATAATTAGCCAAGAAATTAGTCACGCCACCTCCTCTGATTTCCTCCATATATCATTAACTTATAAAATCAACAACGTTATGTACTAATCTTTTATTCTTAACCATAGACTTGGCAGAGTATAATTATCACACACCAATACCATACTTCAACTATATATATGTGTCACTCCCACAACGACCCAAATGGCTAACAAAAACTAGTTCCCTCTGCTGCCATGTGGTCCAGGTCCTGAGGAAGGGTGATATTGCTCTTCAAACTAAAAATCAACATTTTATCGGGTAAATGGTCACATTGGTCCCTGGATGTTCGCACCGACTTCAGAATCGTCCCTGGATGAATTTTATTAGGCTCGCGGTCCCCAGATGTGGCAAAAAATAGTCATATTAGTCCCTGACGTTAAAATCCTTTAACGTCCGTTAACCCAATTAATAAAAGTAAACATTATCTTTCTAATTTTCTTTCACTTTGGTCCCTTTCTTCTTTCTTCCACCCACTTCACCCCCCTTCCATCATTTTCACCAAAACCCACCCCCCATCATGCTTCAGAAACCCAGAACGTAAACCCACAATCTTCACCTCCTTCATCTTCATCTTGTTCATCTTCACTTTATTCATCTTCATCCCCTTCTTCCATCATCTTCACCAAAAACTCCTCTCCTTCTTCATCAACCCATTCCCTTTTTTTTTTCTTTTTTTTCATATCATCATCATCAACACTCTTCTTCTCCTTCTTCAACCAACCATGCCCAAACCTTCTCTCCCAGATTTAACACAAACCCAACTCAGATTTAACACCAAATTTACCCTCCATAAGTAAAATCTCCACCTCAGCTATTGCTATAAAATGTCAAGGGTGACAAGTTCCTATGGTCCTTTGGCTTCATCATCCAGTAAAACTAAAGTGATTTGAGTGCTTTGGTTCATGGTAAAGATCCGAACTTTGATTGACCCTGTCTTTTATTTTCTTTGTCATCACTCTTCTTATTCTAATATCCATATATAACACACACTCTGCATCTTCTTCCACCTCTTCCCATTTTATGGATCTCAGATTCAGTGTCCTTCTTCTGGGGTCCCCAAAAATTGTTTACAGTTACACCCCAGTTAATTTTCTTTCTGTTTTCTTCAAATCATGGACCAAAGCTACCAGCTTTGTAGTCAAAGACTGAGGAACACACATCAAGCTAGTTTTCACCATTGAAAAGCACCCTTTGTATATTGCTTTGGAAGATTTTCTGTAATTTACAGATACCCTTTGGATCACTTTGATTGAATCTTCTTTCTTATTGAGAAGTTTTTTGCTTTCAATTTTCAAATCTCATTTTGATTCAAAAGGGTGCTATAAAGTTCTGATTTTTTTCTGTTGGGTTTTGGAGATTCTGTGTTGAACATGGAGTGCAGGATCAGAAAGAAGGAATCTCCAGAACCAAACATCTTGAACCAAGCTTCACCTTTTCCTGATGAGGTGTTGGAACGAGTTCTTGGCATGGTGAAATCACGCAAGGATCGAAGCTCGGTTTCTCTGGTTTGCAAAGAGTGGTACAACGCTGAGAGATGGTCAAGGAGGAGTGTGTTCATTGGAAACTGTTACTCTGTCTCTCCTGAGATCTTGACCCGCAGGTCCTCTAACATTCGTAGTGTTACACTGAAAGGGAAGCCTCTGAAGCATGATGGAGGGTGGGTTTTGGTGAAAATGATGGAAGGAGGGGGTGAAGAGGGTGGAAGAAAGAAGAAAGGGACCAAAGTGAAAGAAAATTAGAAAGATAATGTTGACTTTTATTAATTAGGTTAACGGACGTTAGAGGATTTTAACGTCAGGGACTAATATGACTATTTTTTGCCACATCTGGGGACCGCGAGCCTAATAAAATTCATCCAGGGACGATTCTGAAGTCGGTGCGAACATCCAGGGACCAATGTGACCATTTACCCACATTTTATCTCTTTTTTATGAAATTGGTATGTACCTAATGTTCGAGGCTTTTCTTTTGTGATAGAAAGAGAGCCAAAAGTAGTAATATGCAGGTCAAATCTCTTCTGGGTTTGATATATATGTCTATCCATGATTGAATTACTTGTTGGGTACGTTCTAATTTGTAGGGTTTGATTTTTTAATGATTGTAAGTACAACATGTCAGTATTTAGAATTGGGACTTCATTTGAACTCCTTTTTACCCCCGAAGTTTGCTTATAATAACTGAGAGTCTTAACTCTTTAATTTAGGGGTGAACATGGTCGGGTAGATCCAATGAATCCGTCCAACCCAATCCGATCCAATAGAAAAAATATAGGTTGGATCGGGCAATCGGGTTAAACTAAGTTCGGATCGGATTTCGGATTCAGTTCAAATTCATCCAACCCAACCCTGAATCCATACATATAATAATAATTTTTTTGTAATTTTACTCATACTTTGAGTGCTACTGTTGGAGTGATGACTTTTGAAACTTTGAGACTTAAGTATTTGTAGTTATTTGTCATATTAGAACTTAGAGAATTTGTTTGTAGTTATTTGTTACATGTTTATATATAGTTATTTGGCATGTTTGAGACATCTATTATTTAAGTTCTAAGTATCATGTCATGACATTTAGTGTTGTTTTTCATTTTTTAGGTACTATTTACGTTAGATTGTTTCATGTCATTTGGTAATGAAGTTTTTTATTTTCATGATATTTGGCTATATGTCATTTATGTGATACTATTTCATGCTATTTGATATGAATTTTTGTGTCTTTTTCATGTTATTTAGTATTATAACATATTTAGTATTTTTTATAACTTTTTCTGAATTTAAAATAATTTTTGCAAGATTTTTTAATATTTCAGATATATTATTATTATAATATAGTGACCCAATCAATCCATCCAACTCAATCCGAACTTCGTCGGATTGGTTCGGATCGGGTCCGAAGAAGAAATTCGTGAAATCCAACCCAACCCAACCCAGACAATTTTGATCGGTTCAAATTTTATTTTGACAAAAATTCATCCAACCCAACCCATGTGCACCCCTACTTTAATTGGTGTATTACAAGGGAAATTGAGTACATCAAATTTTGCTTCTTCTTTAACTAGAAATAACCTTCAATTCACCTAAGGGCCTGTTTGGTGGTCAGGATAGGATATGATAGGATATGATATGTGAACAGGATATCAACAGGATATGATAAGAGCAGGATAGACTCTTATCATATCCTGTGTTTGAGGTGCACATGATAAGGACAGGATATGATAAGGAAAAATGTATCAGATTTATATTTGAATAAAAAATACATTTAAAATTGATCATTCTATTAAATTTAATTTATTTACATTTTCATGAATGAGTCTATATTTTAAAATAAATAAAATTAATTTAAATTTTATTAATTAGCCTATTTTATTGTTTTGAAGATGCCCTATATTTTAAATAAAACTATGCAGTTAACCGATTGGTTTTCACTTAGTTGTGACACGTGATAATTAACAATAAAAGTTAATTAAATTAAGAATATTATTATTTCAAAAGTACTTTATATTTGAATTATAAATTGTTATATAAGTAGATAAGTAGTTTTAAATAATAGGAGATGAAAATAAAAAATTAATCTATTACTATTAAAAAAATCAATATTTGTAATCAATGTTTTTCACTTAGTTGTGACACGTGATAAACAATAAAAATTAACTAAATTAAAAATATTATTATTTCAAAAATACTTTATATTTAAATTATTATATAAGTAGATAAATAATTTTTAAATAATAGGAGATGAATTTTTTTTTTTTGAAAGATAGGAGATGAAAATATTGAATTAGTCTATTATTATTAATAAATCAATATTTGTAAGTAAGTAGTCTATTTTACTATTTATGAATAATAATTTTATTTATTTTTTATTTTAGTTAAATTAATATTTTTATATTTATTAATTAATATTATTATAAATTATAAATTATATAATATTAAAATAAATTAATTTGGAGTTAGGATACTGAAAGAAAATATATAACTGGTATCCTATCCTGCTCTATCCTAGCTCCCCCCTCAGGATAACTTTTACACATGATTGACAGGATAGGATAGGAGACAGGATAGTGTTATCATATCCTGCTGGCGCAACAAACAACAGATAACAACATGATATGATTATTATCCTGTCCTATCCTATCCTGTCCTGGCTACCAAACGGGCCCTAAGATATGAGTGTGAGATAAGATTAGAAAGTTGGTCGCCAAAAAGAGAATAAAGAGCAAAACTTCGGCAACAATTGACCAAGCTCTTCAAAGCAACTTTATCTCTTTTTTTTTTTTTGAACTTATAATAACTTTATCTTTAAAATAAGAAAATAAATGTACTATTATTATTTTAATTTTGATCCATGAACATTTAAAGATATATAGAGACTTATATATTTACTTAGTTGCACATTTTTTTTTCCTTCTAGCTTGTATTGATGTAAACTCATTCAGAAATTACAGCAGTTTCTTCATTACCGTTATAATTAAAGATTCAACTTACCTACGATTGGCCAAATCTTGTCGGTACTTTACTCATAGAATTTATTTTATGTATTAAATTCCTAAATTTTAACTCGGGTGTAATAAAGATTAAACATCTCCCTAAAAGTGCGGTATACAAATGAAACTTTCAATCTAAAGATTAAACAAACACATACCATTGTGACCACACTCATTACATACTTTACTCATAGGTCTAATACGTACTAGAATATATGAGATTTTCCTAGAACAATAAAGAAATGGCTCAAAACTTTGAATTAAATTAAATAATATTTCCTACTTGGGTAAGGTAAAAACTAAAAAAGACCTGGGAAAATTTTTACTAATAATTAATATGGTTGAACTAAGGGTAATTGCACGTGAAGGGCTAGAGTTCGAACCCTGATGAGAGATAATTAATATAATTTACCAACAACTAATATTTGCCTATAAAAAAATAAATATTTTAAAAATTATACTTTAATTAAATTATACTACAATTTATATGTTGTATAAAAAATAAAAGTATCTATTTTGTATAATAATTTCATATATGTAAAATATGATTTAAATGCCTGAATGCAATAAATCATGTTAATTAACTATAGTGAAAAAAGTACTCTTAATATGTGCGGTGGGGGCGAGCTAGTCATATATGCCAAAAGAACTAAAGTAAGTACTGTGAACATATATATAAAAGGTTGATGATTATCCAGAACTCAAAGACTTCAATAATTATCCTTCAAAGATGCTTTTATTCGATCGAGATACCGGTGAAAGAAAGTTGCATCCATACCAGTTTGGTTTTTCATACATGAATGAATACGTTTGCTTCCTTGTCGACGTGTGGTGTCAGCTATGATGTAAGAAAAAGTAACGGGTTGATTTGGCAAAAATTAAGAAATGACAGTAAATATTGGTCAGGTAAAATTATAATAGAATAATGGGTTTAATTTTCATTTTTTATATTTTGACATATGTAGTGCCCACTAGCCACTAGGGTAGGCATTTTATTTTTTGGTCCACCCATGGATCAAGACTGTTTAAGTAATTTACCATTATACAAAAAAAAAAGTTAAACCCTAATTTCACACCTTCCACTATTGGAGATCAGACCCCAATCTATTCATCATCCTGTATCCCAACCCTTTTTATTCCTAGCCAACCAACCATAGCAGAGATTGAAGATGAGATTGAGTTCATCCAAATTGGTAGCTCCCATTACACATGGGTACTCATTCAATTCCTATAATCCTTTAAATATAAACACAAGGGAGGGAGAAAAGAATCAACCATGTGAGAGTAAAGGTGGTGGTGCTGAAACGAGATGGAAGAAGAAAGAAAACTCCTTGCCTTCTAGATGTTGACTTGTAAGTGCTACACGACCTGGAACAAGAACTAGGCTTCCCTCAGCCCTCATCAAGGTCACGGAAATTCCATTCCCATGACAGAGACGGTCCCAAAAATCCCAATTCTGAAAACTTGCAGGTGAAGCGTCGCCAGAGAAGACGCCGATGTTTACACTTTAGCCTTTGCATTTCCTATTTTTTCTATTTAGCTTTTGTTGTTCTGTCTACTTTCTTTGCTTTTTCCTTTTGTATTCCCTTTAGGGAGTTTGAACATTTGCCTATTGCATGACAAGGTTGTTCCCATGTTTTTTCTCATTAATAATATTTCTATTCTCTCGGAAAAAATATCATTATTAAAAATTTAAATGTGAAAATATAATAAAATATAACATTAAGTTAACCACATTAATAGTTATTAACCATTTGTACCAGTAAAATGTTGACTAATTACTTCTAGAGTTTAAATATTTCATATACATACACCAACTTCCATGCACCATTTCTCATCGTGTCTTGGTTTTCTTCAATAGAGAATAAATTATGACTTAAGTTAAAAGTTTTAACTTCATAGATATATATATATATATATCATTATAAATTTTTAAATGAAAAAATATGTTTATAATATAATTAAATATAATGTAATTGGAGAAGATTTTGCTCCATTTACTTTTAAAAAAAATTATATTTTTTTAATTGTATTTTTGAATGGGTTCTATAGTATCTCCTATCATCAATATCAATCAATATATATTAGAAAAGAAGAACTTCTATTAGGCTGATTTAGTGACGTGACGTGACACTCCTAAAAAATTTGTTTGATTGAAAATAATCCTTATAATATCCTCAAGTATTTTTAAATATTTTTTATCCAATTAACCGTCCACGTGGCAGTCCTAGTTAAATATGGGCGTCGACATATACTTTTCGCATCGAATTTAATCCTTTCAAATTATATTTCATTTAATTTAGTCGTTTTCCATTTTCCGAGGAACTACCATACTCAAAGCTTCCCTCTGCTATCCCCCAAACTCCTCTCTCTCCTCTCCTCCCCCATCTTCCCTCAACACAAAAGAGCCTTAAAGAAGCTAGTTTCCACCCCTACGTAAAAATCATTTCCGCCTCTCTTCTCATACATTTTTTCTTCTTCATTTTCTTTAATAACCTAGATCGATGTTTTTTTTAAATCACATCAATGTTATACCCTCCAAAAAATATTCAAAAAAATCTCTATGCTTGGTAGAAAGATCCAAAAAAGCTTTCAGCAGTAAGATTTTGAAATCAACCCTAATTCTCTACTTTCTCAATGTAATGAAATTATACAGACACTTCTGAAACAAGGAGCATAATGCAATGACAGAACAAGGGGGGGGGGGGGGATAATATGCATTGAAAAATGCATGCTTTGGACAATTTGAATGAAAAAAAAAAACAGAGCCTAAAGAAATTTACTGAGAATAAAGAAGAATCCAATTTCATATTATCCAAATGGGCTTTAACCAATTAAATATAAAAACTTTAACAAAGTAATCTTCCTTCATTTGGTGTAGAATCATCAACTTCAGACAGCTTACCAGATGCCCTTTCAGCCAGTGTCTCAAGGTCTACCATGATGTTTTCTATATCAGTGCGCCAGAATGTTAGGAATGTACCTTGTCTCCTCCTAGAATTTCATTTGAAGTAACAATTATTCCACTTCATAGTCATACACTTCATCAATTATTTTAGGAAAAAAAAAACCAATACCAGATTTCCCTGCACTGGGAGTAGCTTCATTCCCTATCAAGCCATGGTCATGGTTAGCCAGGAGTTCATCTACAAGCTCATTATCTCATGTTGGAGGTGGTGAAGATGATGGTTTTGAAAAAAGTTCTTCTGCATAAAATGATGTTTGTTTTTCAATAGAGAGGTGAAGTAGGTTCTCAATCTTAAGTTGTTAACTAATATTATTTTAAAAAACTTTACCGGCACTTTCAGTCCATAAGTCAAGAAGAGGTGCTGGAAAATGTACATCCTTCTGACCTCTAAAAAAATTCTCACAACGCACAACCGATGGTAGCTTCATGAGGTCAGGTATCTTTGATGAACCAGCCTTCTAGGACAAAGTATATAAGTAATTTCAGTCACTTTTCTTTTTCTGATTTTTATGACATTAAGCTCTCCATAAATATCATTGGTTCAGAGATAGATGCACGCTTTAAATGAAAAAAAACTAGTCCGGAGTTGGACACTTAAAATTTGAGGGGTGATAAGTGAACAAGATATACAAAACCTGTTGTTTTCGCTTTCTTATAGTTGAAGGGTGAGGCTTTCTAATCCAGCTGTTGTATACATGATCAGGAATTTCAGTGTGCTTATCAATTATAGTTGGAACTGGTTTCCTTTTCTTTTTGTGTATAGCTTTCATGTCTTGGTGTTCTTGATCTTGCTCCTTATCAATATCATCTGCAATGCATGTAAATATTTGGAATTTATTGATTAACAATGTTGAGGAAGAGTCGAATATAGAATAACAAGAAACCGTTTAATTAGAAGGGAGAGAAAAACAAGTGTTTACCTTCCTCGTAGGAAGAGGCCATGGCTAGCTTGATTGGAGGACGTGTTCGTCGGGTGAATAGAGACGATCAAGCTTCTGGAGACCGGAGAGACTAGGGTTGAGATCAGGTGTTTTGGACAAAGATATAGTTGAGGGCTTGAGGCTTCATTTCAAAAGGGCCAAGCCCAAAAAGAAACAAGCAAAGGGCAGAGCCCAAATAACATCAGCTATTACACATGGCCTAAGCAATAAACAACAGCTGTAATGGGAAAGAGTCCCGTCGGTTGGAGCATGCCTAGAAGGAATCTCTAGGACCACCCACTAGTCAAAAAGACTAATTAATATTACCAATGCATGTTCCACTTTCCTTCTGCACACAGAGAAGACGAGCTGCTAAGCATGAAAGACAGCACCGACTTGAAGGAAACTTCAGGTGTTGTATTAGGTTGGAACTTGGAAACTCTCCTGGGCCATCTCCAATAGCATATAGCACATTGTTTTTTATGGGCCCAAAATGTCATGCACATACATATAATATAACCGACCCATTAAGCAATTGTGTTTTGAAAAAAGAAAACCTATTGGGGTAACCCTGATTTGTTATTTTATTTTCTACTTCTCAAATATTCCTCCTAGAATTGAGAACGGAATCGAGCGCCACTCTTCTTTGTTAGAAGTTTTGCTGTAAGTGATGTTTTGCTGTAGAATGACTTTTTTAAATTAAATTTTAAGACTTCCTTCTTTGAATTTGCGCAATTCAATTTCATGGCTGATTCCATTTGTATTCTATCTCTACTGTAAGGTGTTTTTCTTTTAGTGACCTAAATTTCAAAAAATAAAATTGTTCACAGTTCACACCTATTAAGTGAATCAATCATAGTTATTCTTGTAAATTTAATTTGTGACTGCAAGTTTTGTAATTTTCTTGACCAATTTCAATATCTTTAGGTTCACGCAAATGGTTCGTCCAAAATTAATTTTGTCACGTATCTCAAATGAGAGAGAACGTAACCTAGCTTTTGACAGGAGAAAGAAGGAATTACTGAAAATGATTTCTGAATTTTCTGAAATGTGTGGCGGGGAAGCTTGTTTGATTATCTATGATGGTGACAATATTGGCAATGCTCCACCAGTGACATGGCCCCAAGACCCTAATGTGGTGCAGCAATATCTCATTGAAAAGTATGAGCAAGCTAAGGAAAAGAATCAAACTCGTGTTAAGATCTTTGATCTTGAAGAATTTTTTGAGACGAAGAAGCACTTGGTGGAATCTAAGATTTCCAATGTGAGAAAGGACACCTTCAACACCAATTGTCCAATTTGGCATCAAAGTCTCAATGGTCTAGGACAAGAGCAGCTGAAGAATTTAATTGTTGTTTTGGATACAAAGATTGAAGCTTGTGATCAAAGTATTAAGATGTTGAAGGAGGACAAGCTAAAAGCTGCACAAGCCAATTTTCTTATGATGCAATACTTATCTCAAAATCAAGCTATCCATGGTTATAATCAGCTAGCAATAGCATCTTCCCTGTTTGAGAATGGTGAGGGTTCTTCTCAATCTCAAATGCTTCAATTTGATCCAAATCCTATGAAGATGGCAATGAATAATAATGGGTTGGAGGAAGATATGACTAATCAATTTGATTTCCCTATGGATTGTGCAAACCAAACCTTTGGCATATCACCAAATCAAGTACTTGATGTGCCAATGTTGATCAGTGAGAACAATTGGGTTGTGGTTGGTACAAATCATGAAGCACTTGGGGTGCCTTTGAATTGTGCAAGCCAAATCAACACCTTTGGGGATTCAACCAATCATCTTGATGTGCCTGTTTTGATGGAAGAGGATAATGGGAATATTGTGGATGTTAGCTATGATCAACATGATGTGCATGTGGATTGCACAAATCAAATTGTTCACTATGAAAATTCAACAGATGATCAATCTGACATGCCAGTGTTGATGGAAAATAATCAAGGTATGATGAATATTACTACTCAAGCTGATTTTGTTTCTGTGGATGGTACAAATTCAACTAATCAACTTGATGAGACAATATATTGGAGTACTTTAATTGACGAGGCTGTGGATGGGGCTGGTCTAAGTGATGAGGATTGGGCAAATTTTTTTGATGATGATGAGTATATAACTGATGAATTTTGTTTGCCAGAGATAGGGACTAACCACATTAGCAGTTCTACCACATCCATGAATGGAGCTTCTAGTTCTAGTTATTGTACAGATTTTCATGTGTTAGAAAATCCTGGATCTTCTTCACTTTGCAATTATGATGGAGATGCACAACCACGGCAATGCTTCAACTTGGTCCCTGCATTGCAAAATATTGCTTCTCAAACTGAAAATTTTCATCAAGGAGCAGACTTGCATTCCTTGCCACCATATATATGCAGGGACGGAACTAGGTACTTGGAAAATGGGGCAGTGACATCGCGGAAGAGGAAAATCATGTTCCGATAGAATAATATTCAAATATTTATTTGACTATCTAAATAGATATTGTTGATTTTGCTTAATATGTTAACTTTTTTTTTTGTCCCCTTGCCTATTTTTTATGAAAAAGAGAATGTCTTTTTTATTTTTGGAAGGTGCCCACTAGGGTGGGGAATTAACATTTTGGTCCACCGGTGCACCAGAGGGATAATTTAGACTTTTCTCCAACCTTTCCTTCTCCCTTCCACTTTACCCTGGTACCCTCCCTCAACAATCCCAGGTTTCTCTACCACCAAGCAAGGGATACGATGAAGATTGTGTTTCAGATCTAGGTTTTTAGGTGTCGGAGATGTCATCGGCGATTAGATATGCCGCGGTGGTTGCTAGTGTTTGCAGATCTGGGATTTTTCCATTGCTGTTCATGAATGTTGACTTCTCGGTTTCTAACTCATGGGCCTTACAAATATGTATTTGCTCCAGAATGATTTTTTGATTTTCTTTCTCACCTGGTTAATTGTTGATCATCTTGTGAAGAAGAGTGATTGAGCTTGCAAATCTGGGATCTTTCCATTGATTTGAGATTTATTTTATTTTCTGCAGTGGCAACCCAAACCCTCTTTTTCCTACATCCGCTCAACCACCACAGTTGGTGTAGCATTCAATCCATTGACTCTTCCATCGTTTTTCAATCTCATTTCTCTGAAATTCCTGATTTCAATTGAATGGCTTCTTCTTCTTCTCTAGCCACCGATTCCGTTTTCTCCGCCTTCCCTCCCCTCAGTCCCACTCCTCCGTCTACCTCCGCCCTCGCTTCCCCAAGAAACTCCGTCAGTTCTCTCCCCCTCCCTCTGTTAATCGCTTGTTTTTCTTTTAAACTATTGCTTTGCATTATCTTTATGTGTTCTCTGATTATTACTATTATGGAATTTGTCGCAATATGAGCGCTTTCTGCTACTAGATATGAATTTGTAACTTAAAATCATGAATGCATTGTTCAGAGTTCTGCAATTGCTGGTGTTGTGTGATTGATGTAAGAATTTTTGGAAGTGCATAGTCATAGATCATGATGTATGAAATTGGATGCTCACTGTTTCTCAAACCAGGAAGAAAGTAAAGATGCTTCTGAATAGAGAAGACACCAGGAACAGGGAACGAAGAAAGAGGAGGGGTTGTCAATTTTCATTTTTGCCCTTTTAATCATCTTCGAATCCTAACCGTTCAATTAAAGAATATTTCAAGATTCTTAGATCTAATGGTGTTTAACCCTGGTGCACCGGTGGACCAAAAAAAAAGGTTGCCCACCTTAGTGGGCACCTTTTTGGGAAAGGTGTTTTTTTTAATTTTTCAACAAAAAATAAACTTGCTTTGATTGTTTTTTATATCTAGCTTCTTATTTAGTTCATACTAATATGTCATGCTCCTGTTCCTATGTAAAAAAAAATACTAATCCGTCACACTGCATTTTAGGCAAAGCTAAATGGTAACCAAACAACTTCGACAGTAAATGAAAGCTAATTTTTACTGGACTTATTGAAGTACATTTGGGCCCAAAAGTCATGTTGGTTTACTTGGGCTTATTAAAATACATTTTGGGGATTTTCTTTTCTCACCATCAGCCACCTAAAATACTCCTGAGACTACACACTAAAATGCCCCTTTGTTGTTTTTACACCAAGCAAGCATTTACAGCTTTTTACTACAAACATTTTAATTGTTTGATACATATAGATTTTTATTATATGCCACAAAACTCTATCTCAAAAACATAGTTACTTTATGTATTTGTAAAATCATCTTCTCAAAATCTTTGCGGTCAGCACAGATCGGAGCACTTCCCCAGCATACTTTATTTTGTCGGATTTTACTCATCTTGAATGAGTCATAAACCCAATTATTACAATGGTTAAATGAAAAATCATCAGTTGTGATTATGATCACATACTTGCACATGTATAGAATATTATAATGTTCTTTAAATCTAAATAACTTATTTTATATTTTAGAGTGAATCTCTCACTTTAGATGAGTTGATGAGTTGAGTTGAGTAAATGTTTTCTTTAGTTTTTAACAACGGATTTTGTAGTCTAACTTACTCATATACATTCAAACTAACAAAAACTTCTCATATACAACATAAATTTTTTAAACCTTTTTATTTTTCAGGTAAATCACCGGTCACCACCCTTTCTATATTCTTAGTTTCAGTTACATGTGTACAAATTTCTTTCATAGTAAACAACTACATTTCTTTATTGGGTTATGCGTCACATTTGGGTTTGAAATGGATTGCTTCCATGTACCAAATTTGAAACCAAACCAACCTAACTTGTGAACTAATGTGAAGGGCAGTTGTAAAGACACAAGAAAAACATTGCAAGTAATTTGCTGACTCTGTGCTATTCTATAGTTGGTCGTTAACTAAGTCTCATAACTGAAAACTTTAGAATAAGGCCTTTAATAGTTATTTTGAGGTTATGGGCTTAATGTGGTAGCTTCACGTTAGATATATTTGTATTGGGAAGTAACCAAGAGTTCCATACCTTACATATGATTAGTTTTTTCATCCACAAATCACATTACGGCAAGGTTTGGGATCATAAATATTTCACTTGCTTCAATTTTCACCCATTAATCGCATGCAAATCACATTCTCATATTGCCACAACATGCTTTCTTTCCCATTTTCAGAAACTCCTCTGTTTCAAATGATTAAGTCTAGCTTTATAGTTAAGATTCTTATGTATATTATTAATTACATCTATAAGAAGTCATAGACCTGCAACTAATGGATAAGGAGGTTGTTGTTCCTTATAAGGGAAAATATTTAAGTTAATGCATGTTTGGATACATAGTAAAAAATCACGGCAAAGCCATAATTACGATAGACAAAAACAATTACTCTTAACTTTTTGTGACAATTTGCCATGATTTTGATCTCACCGTGATGATTTTCCACCATGTAAATATGCACTTACCCTTATTAGTGGACAACTACTAGTTCCATATATTTTCTAAATTTATCTTAAAATCAATTCTTATACACAAAAGTTACTGATATAAATTTCTCTTATAATCAATTTATGTTTACAATATGTAATCAATTTCTCTTGACAAATACTCAATTAATCCGTGTACAGCATGAGTTTACATCTAGTTACATGTGTTTACTTAAGCTCTTTCAAAACCATGTCATTGGCATGCGGGTGTTGGCAGGATAAATGATGGGAGAAAATGACTGCAATTAATTGACCGTGATTACTAGAGTCTAGAAGTGTGGCACCTAATGCAAGTGATCTATAGTTAGGCAATTTCTGTGGTGCAGGAAATTTTTTATGGGTATGATACAAAAATGACATGTACCAATTACATATTTACATCTGTAAATATTCTTTTGATCAGTAATTAAGGTCACAAACTTATTATAACTTTAAATCAGCCCCATAGTATTATTATTATTATTATCATTTCAATCCTCTTTTGAAATCACTGGCACATGCAACAAAAGCCAAATGAAATCTGGGTTGTCACGCTGCTGAACATGATTCAGTTTTTCTTGGAAGAGAAGATGATTGATTTAAAATGGGAAACTATACCAAAAAGGGGAATTCAAAGCTCAAATAAAAAATCGCCAATAACGTCCAATATCATCCAATATCAAACTGAAAACTTTAAGAGTGCAGGAAATTGCTATAACATATAGGATGAATCACAACAACACAAACACAATCCAACTAAGAACGAATGATAAAAGCCGATAGAAATCCTGGGAGCAAAGCTAAAATCATCAACAATTTCTTTTTTCAGGGAATTCCGAAGAAAAAAAAACAGAATCTGAAAAGAACCAACTTTAAAGAGAAAATCAAGAAACATGTTACATGAAATAACAAAGAGTGAGTTTCTAGGGTTGAAGGTACTGAGATCTGTTTTGGGTGAGGGCTTTTGGGTTTAAATGTGTTTTTGTTAAAGGGTTTCTGGGTTTGAAAAGTTTTTGGGTTTCGTTTTGAGTGAGATTGAGAAAAGAGAGAGAAAGTGGAAATGGAAGAGATTGAGTGTGTGGGTTTTGATAATGGGTGCTTGAAGAAGATGAAGAACATTTGAATCACGTGTTTGAAATAAAAGTGGGGTCTTATTGAGTTAGTTCAATAAAATTAGGGTTATTAAGTAAATACTGAAAAGAAGGGGTACAAATTAAAAATGGGGCCAGGTCATCACTCATTTATTAAGTGTAATCATTTAATTGGTACAAGTCACTCCTGTACAATACACTCACCTGAATTTTTGGGCACCAGAGCAAGCACCCTATAGTTATACTACGTAGTTATTTTTAGCAAGAGGTTGATTCCAAGGGTTGGTCTCTTGAATAGGAAAAGTAATGTGATCTAATACTAGAAGAGAGATAATTAAAGTGAACAATTAGGAAGATGATGGTGGAGATACTGTTTGGATAATCTAGAAATCAAAGATGTATACAGTATTTACACAGCAGGAACTTCATCCAATATTGCCCTTATAGTAATGTTAAGTTAATTCGGATAGAGAGAAAAAAGTGTCTCAAGATGTATGCACTATTTGATATGATGTATCATTAGTGTATTCCAAATGAGTTAAGCAACTATGTACATAGGAGTGCCCATGCATTGTAGCTACTAGACTCGTTGAAAAGAAAGATAATTCTGAAGTACATTTTGCCTCTAACTCACAGTTATTATTCCCTCTCTAGAAAAGCAGCTCTACGTTTTTCTATAAGTACATAGCATTACCTCTTCATTTGGCACTTTACCACAAATCTCTTCGACTGCCCTCCATTCATTTATTTCTTTTCAGTTTTCTCACAAAGTGAAACATCAAAATGTCTCCACAAACACCAATTATCTCACTTCTCATCATCCTCACCTCATTACTCTTATGTAACGGTTATTACATAGAGGAACCACTTCATGAAACAAAATATGAACAATTTGGTCACTACTACAACCCTGTGCATGATGAGAGGTTGATCAAAAGAGAAAATGGACATAATTTTGGTCACTACTACCACCCTTTGATCAGAGAAAAGCATGAACATTTTGGTCATGTAACAAGGGCCAATAATAGAGCTACCCCTCTTTCTTCAAGGCCTGGTGGAACAGTTAGTGTTGATGATTTTGGAGCCAAAGCAGATGGAAGAGATGATACCCAGGTAAATATATCTTATCAACAAAAAGGTGAAACTTTTTTTCCATGTGAATTTAATCCATTTTTAATGTCTATCAATTATCTTTTCTTTGAACATTTTCTCATGCACTTCAGGCATTTAAGAAGGCATGGAATGAAGCATGTTCTACTGGGGCTGTCCTTGTGGTACCTGAAAAAAGGGTCTATCATCTTAAGCCAATCACTTTTTCAGGTCCATGCCAACCAAACACTGCCTTTATGGTGAGATACATATTCACAAGTAAATTTCCGTACATGTTTGCATATACTTCTATAATTGATTAATCAATATTTGAGAGAAGCTTATGCGAATAGCTTTTGTGTGCCATAATTGATTCTGGACAAAGAGAAGTTGTTTCAAACATGCTATTAATGAAAAGTAGCTAATTTTAACTTTTTTTTAACTTTCATGTTCATGAGAAATTCATTGTAATTGTTTCTGTTTCCCTAATCCATCATATTAGCTCCATGGGACAATGGAGGCATGGACTCAAATGTCAGCATATGAAGGAGATAGACAACACTGGATAGTGTTTGACAGTGTCACAAATTTCAAAGTTGACGGTGGTGGCACTTTCAATGGAAATGGGAAAAACTGGTGGCAAAAATCCTGCAAAACCAATAACAACCTTGTAAGTGGATGTTTAATTTCACAATTTGCACATAATCCGATGCAAATTTACTCAGAAGCTGAGACACTTAGCTTTTAATGAGAAGTGATTCCAAACTATTTCATCGTAGAGCTTGTTTTTCTTCCAATTCTATTTATTTTAAGCTTTGTTCTTGTGATTCTGAATATTGACCTTCATTCCATTCCTTTTCTTTCATTGATTCACAGCCATGCAATAATGAACCAAGACCAACAGTAAGCTAACATTCTTCAAACCATGAAGTTTTATTTACCTCATAGTAATATGTTACAATGAGCTGATGCAGAGTGTTCTGTTTTTTTAACTGACTTTTTCTTGCTTTTATGGTAAACTTGTTATATAGGCTGTGACTTTCTATCATTGCAACAACTTGAGAGTGAAGAATCTGAGGTTCAAAGATGCACAACAAATGCATGTAACCTTTCAGGAATGCTTCGATGTTGATGTTTCCAATCTTGTCATCAAAGCACCAGGGGATAGCCCTAACACTGATGGAATCCATGTCGCAGAAACACAAAATATTGTCATAAGAAACAGTGTAATTGGGACAGGTAAAATCCAAGAATATCAAAGAAAAAATAGTCAATTGGGTTTAGATTTAGATTTTTAATTTTTTTGTCATGTTGTTTTGAAGGTGATGATTGTATTTCAATAGTCAGTGGGTCAAGAAATGTTAGAGCCACAGATATCACATGTGGACCTGGACATGGAATCAGGTTTATATTCTAAGTTAAGAAATTAGTTTAGATAAATTTGAAATAAATTGGTTAAAATGCTGATATAATAATGTCTTGTTGGTTAAAATGCTGATATAATAATGTCTTGCAGCATTGGAAGCTTAGGAGCTGATAACTCAGAAGCTGAAGTTTCCAATGTGATGGTGAATGGAGCCACCCTAAGAGGAACAACTAATGGGGTGAGAATAAAGACTTGGCAGGTAAGAGTTGGTCTTGAGGTTTTGAAATTTGGTCTGTTAGGCACTCTACAACTTTGACACAGTTGAAAGAATGAAATGGACTAGTGGAGGTTAAGAATAAAATTTGCAAAAAGAAGAATTTCAACTTATCAACTCAATTTATCATTTTGGCTTTGTTTAGAATAACCTAGTTAAACTATTGCCCCATGAACAGCAATTGCCAAATTTTAGGTGCAACACTGATTATACAAACATTGAGAAGTTGACAAATGAAATTGGAATGTGAGGAAAATAGTGCACTCAAGTTTGACAAATTTCCACTTTGTTGGTTGATGTTTTCTTAACCACCCTTTGGGTTAACAAGCCCTATTAAATGCTTTATCTAATTATAGCGTGTATGTTTATGCAGCAGAAAGTCACGTGATCAATTTTAGGGAGAAGTTACAAAGAGTGGGGCATCTAGGATTATCATGTTTTCATTTGTGTGTCCATCAGCAATCCAAACGTGCTAGTAGTAAAATAAGGGAAAATTTAGTGCTATTAAGCTCCCACCATGCTATTTAGTGCTATCATGTGTAAAATAACACTGCTCACTTTGTGTATCTAATGTAGCAGTGTTATTTTACATTTTTGCAAGAGGCAAATTCTGCAGCGCTTGAACTTGTGACTGCAAAATCACATGATAGTAACCTTATTGTTAAGCCAGAGCTCGCCCTCCCAAACATGCTATTAGTATTGCTTTTAATTGGCTCAGAGCTAAAAGATTCTTCATATAACTACTACATAATACATTATTATATGTGAAAAAGTATATAACCAAAGAAAGTTGTGATTTTTATTATGATATCTCATGTACTTTGACTCTATCTCAACACAGGGAGGTTCTGGCTATGCAAAAAACATCAAATTCTTGAACATAAAAATGCAAAATGTAACAAATCCCATAATCATAGATCAGAACTACTGTGATCAAGCAGAGCCATGCCAAGAGCAGGTAACAACCAATTTCTCAACCTCCAATCATGACCCTTTAAAGAGTGCAACCTTTTCATTAATTGTGTGATAATCATAAATAACCATCTTTGATCAAAACTGCAGGACTCAGCAGTGAAATTAAGCAATGTTTTGTATCAAAACATCATAGGAACAAGTGCTTCAGAAGTGGCTATCAAATTTGACTGCAGCAGAACTGTTCCTTGCAGAGGAATCTACCTGCAGGATGTGATTCTGGAACCAGAAGGAAGTGGTGGCACCACTGCTTCATGTGAGAATGTTAGATATGTGAATAGAGGAAAGTTTTTTCCTCAATGCTCTCCTTGAAGAAATTAAGAAAAGGAAGAGTTTAAGTTACTACCCTTCAAAAAAGGTTACAACAAAATATAAGTTACTTAGAATTTTCCATAAAGGTATGTTTCATTTCTACAAATAAACAAGCTATGTTCTTAGTCTTTTACACACTTGTATATTATTATATTTATAGGTCGGTAACTGAGAAATAGTTGAGCAGACTTTTGTGGATGCTGCCATTCCTAACGACAGTTTTGCAATGAATGGAGGCAAAATAGGTGAACCAAATAAACATGTAACAAACATAAAAGTGATGTCTAATGTGTAATCATATCTCAACTACTACCAGTTACTAACAGCACATGAAGAGTTGATTTTCGTATATACTACCATAACTAACTGGACTTTGACTGTTTGAAAAAAACAAGCATAGACTTTTGGGTTCTGCTTGCTATAAATTGGTCAATCTTAATTGTTCATTTTGAAAGGTATTCAACCCTTAAATTGGCATTGCCCTGCTGCAGATGTCAGCACCCAAAAAAATTAAGACTGCATAATTTGATTTTCCAAATTAACAATCTGTAATAATAAGAATGCATAATTTTTCCACAGGGGAAATTATGATATGCTGTTGTATGGAATGCAAGTAATTCACAAGAACTAAGTTCATCTGCAGCCATATGTAAGTGTGCATACAAGTCAATTGAGCATAATGGGGACAATACCAAGGATTAAAACTATCAGCGCAATATTAATAATATTATTCTACCAAATATCCATAAAAAATGCAAAAATTATATACTCTTATATGAGTACAAGTTTGTCTAATTCAATCCCTTCATCTTAAAGCTTTTCAAGGATTCTTTCAGGACCATTCTGATTTCTGAGACCATGTTGAATCGCACTTCCGGTCTTCATTGGACAATTTATCTATCTAATATAGGTGCCCACTAGGGTGCGCACTTTGCATTTTGGTCCACCGGTGGACCAGACTTAAACACTGTTGGATTTAAGAATCTTGAAATATTCTTTATTTAAATGGCTAGGATTTGATGGATGATCAAAGGGCAAAAGAGTAAAAATACCCTTTTTTTTCTGGTTGTTTTGCTACCTAGGTATTGCGTGACTAGTTCAGAGAAAGTGCATTGAGGGTGTGCCTTTGCTGGCCTTACATAATACCAGTTATCCAAGAGAATCAGAACGAAAGTGCGATTGAAATCATTTGAGAACGAGATTATAGAGAAATTTAACACAGACAAACATAACAGAGATTGAAATCATTTGAGATCGAGGAGTAGAAATAATAATTAAGTAATGGAAATTTCAATTTCAATGTCTAGTATATTAAAGCAGCTTAATAATTAGAATTATAGTAAGAGGGCGTTTCATTCTGTTGAGAATTCAAGTGTGAATTGAAGTCACACATTATTTAAGAATGAGTGAATTGAAAACTTTATAAGAGGCGTGAATCATAAAATCAATGTGTTAAGGTGTGTTTGCAGTAGTGTATAATCTTTCACAACATAAAAGAATTGTGATATCGTGAAGGTGTTAAAGAAGAGTGATATTGTGAAAGTATTATTTAGAAATGTTATGACTAGGGAAAACTTGCTATTTAAGTGTGTCGGAACGCTGACATTGGTTGAGATGGATGTAAGTTGTGTGGTGATAGCGCACGAGCATTGGTTAGTGGTGATTCAAGGTGCGTGATTATGTCTAACAGAAGGACTTCAAGAGAAAGCCAACATGGAAGTTGCCCCATAACTATTCAGAATGGTTTCAACATGGATAAATTCTTTGGATGGTTTAGTTCCTAGTGAAATGGAATTCTTGGGATTGTTTAATTTCAAGTGAAATGTACTCTATGTGATAGAGTGTGATAACTTTTTTTGCGATTTAAACAATGAGAATTATGACTGTCGGTTAAGACAATGATAACTATGGTTGTCGGCGTAGATGATGAAGGTTGAGGACCCTTAAAATCAATGGTTTTCTCACATTGCTAATGTTGATTAAGGAAGAAAGAGGTCAAGGAAAGCATCTTGGAGAAGTCTCACATTTCCTAGCCTGGTGAAAGGTGAAGGAGTCCAAGACCGAGACCGGGAAACACACTTTAAGTTTATATTTGTGTTTTCTTGTTCTCTCATGCTCTTGTTTTAGATGGGTGGTTGAGAGTGAAGTTTATATGTCGTAACAATTTTCACAAAGTGTTTATTCTTTGGTTGTCGATTTTGTCAGCGACCATGATTTTTTTTTTGACTTTGAAGTTTTCCACGTCATATTCTCGTGTTGTTGTTGATTGCGCTCCTGCTTAATTATTTTAGTTTTTCAACTGTGTTATTTCTTAGCAATGAGATCATAGCCAATGGTTGGTATAGCCATGCTGATAACTTGTATTAAAAGTATACCTAGCTGACGATGTGATGAAGCAAACAACGGTGCAAGTGTGGATAGCTTCCGCTGAGGAAAAGCACAATAATGTGGTAGTGACTCTCACTTCACGGGGAGAATGGTGAGAATTCAAGTGAGTTTGAGTCCCTCATTAGTTAATAATGAGTGAAGTGAAGATTTTACAAGAGACGTGACCCATAAACTTAGAGCCTTAAGGTTTCGGGTAAAGATTTGGTGTCGTGTTCTCTTGGTGGTCTTCAATGTTGGCCTATGAGCTCCCATGTCTCCTTTATTTAAACTAATGCATTACAAGAAGATGCTCTTTACTGAAAAACCAACATTGCAAATGATTTAGCTTTAGCGTAGCGTTAGGTTCGGGGCAGACGTTAAAGACTTGAAGTTGGGTCGAGCAGGAGGCCGATGCTAAGTATTACCATCGGTTTGGATGACTCTAGATTGAAGCAACACGCTGGAGACGCTGATCGACACAAATTCCTCAAAGTTAGAGTCAGTTGTATATGTCGACGTACTCTATTGAGCGTCCGCCACATCACACGCTAATGTTTATCGTGAATGCAAAAATGGTGACAACTTACACCATTTGATCACAATTTATAGGACTATAAATTGGTCACTTTCGAACATACCAAACACCAAGGTCGTGTATTGGTATTTTGAGGCTTAAGATGAAAATGTTAAAAGTGACTTTCTTTTGACAAGAATTTAATCATATAAATTATCAATTTTTATATTAATCTAAGCTTCTAATTTTATCCTATTTGTCATTTTTCTCTTCAAAGAATAATAATAAAAAAATTATGAAGAAATATAAATAAATAGTAAATAAAATTGATGAATAGAACCTAAAGAATACAAGGAATGAAACTATAAGAGATTTTACAACAGTTTGATATCAAGGCAAATTAGAAACAATGAATACTTTCATTTTTTGGGAGAAGAAACAATTAGTGAAGATCAAACTTATACAATACCATAAATATATAAGTCATAAAAAACTAACTGTTATATGGGTAAGCACAAATTAATTTTTCAATTTTGAGAGTGTAAAAATAATAGATATTTTATTTATTAGTATTTTAGAAAATATAAATTTGTTAATACAAAACACTAATAGAGATAACTGTTAAAGTTACACTTCCCACTTCTCATGTTGTATTGCTCATTATGGCATAATTTTTCATGTTGTTTCTCATAATTTAATAGTAAACACAATAAACGTACTAATTTTTTGGGGGCCTAAGACAATTGTCTCAATTGCGCCCCAATTGCCTTAGGCAAATAACTACCTATAACTTGGAGTTACTATGTTAATATCTCCAAATCAATGATAATGTTTGGCCTGCTCGAGGGCTTCAACTTATGGACATGTAAACCGTTAACAAATGATGTAAATAATCACGGAATTTGCATTGATAATCACAACAAACAATAGCATGCACAACATCAAGCAAGAAATAAAAACAGAAGCTTTAAGCATCCGCAAACCTAGACCATCATGTTGCTTCATTTTTGCTAGTCTTTTCCACTTCATTTGATTTAAATTTCTTTTAGCCACATCTTCTCCCCAATGAAATTTATACAATTTCAAGAAGAGAAATTCAAATCATAAGGGCTTAGCTCAACTTTATTTGTTTGAAAGAAAAATATTTATATTGATAATGAAAATGTTCAGGAGATACAACCCTCCTCAAAAAACCATCAAAGTCGGCGACAATCCAGCCAAAAAAGGGGAGCAACCAAACCTGGCAACACCAACTGAGGACCCAACAACACCAAGACAAGCCCCCTGGTACACCACAAGATACCCAAAGAAACCACCAATACCCACGAAAACTGCCTCAACCCCTCCTAGTAGACCTGCGTGAATTAATCTGACCCCAATCTGGTAGAGGGCAACGCGTCATTTGTGCAGTCATACTTCATGTCGCAACGCTTTCCCATCAAAATGACACTCCTCGCTCTTGTAAGAACGCCATAAGGCTCGAGAACTCCATTGAAAAAACCATCATCTCCCTTCTGCTTGAATCCGCATCAGCATCCAGGTGAAAAAGAACCCCCAAGCTTTATATCACTAGCCCTGGTCTTCTACTTCCTAGGTCGCCCTCGGGGACGAGTAGCTTTCTCAATAGGACAAAGGCCCCTAACAATCCCGTCTCCTGACTCCACAGAAGCGCCGCACCCATCAAACCCTCTCTTGATCTTCTTTGGATGGCCCTGCCTCTAAGGAAAACCAAGAACCCCATCAGCAACATCATACAATTCCTTTTCTACCACCGCTTCACGAGACAAAAAAAAAACATAACAACATCCCCCACCAGCGAAGGAGAACCCCGTATGCAAATCAACTATCCCTTAAGAAAACTGAGAACAAGGATTTGCACTGTCCAAAACAACTCGTGCAATCTCCTGCCCTCGATTCCGTAGAGCCGAGACCTCCAACATCCAAGCGCTACCAGAGAAAACATAATTGAGGGCGACTCTTGCTAAAGGAAGCAAATAATTGCACACCAAAACCTTAACTTCTCTGCTTAAATCTTTAGAACTTCAAACTTCTTGGATATAAGCTCTATAGACTTAGTGAGATTTTATGTTAACAGTTTCCTTCTTCAGTTTCCTCTTTTAGCTTTATATAGTTTCTTTGTTTAATTCACAATGCATATATAAGATCAATTCCTCTTTAATGTTCTTTCAAGTAGTGGATTAATAGTATTTTTCTTCACTCTTCTCTCCGGATCACAGAAGCTGTGTATCAGCTTCTTCTAGTTTTTCCTTCTAGGATCTTTGTTTCATAAGAAATTGAAGACCGAAACCATATAAAATTAAATTTTCTAACAATGTAAGCAAGGAAGAAAGATGCGGCTTTTATTTCATTTTATTTCTTCAGGTAATCCAGGCTTAAGCAGGTACTAGTAGTTTAAATAAAATACATTAATCTCTCAAATTTAGGCAATGATGATATTGCTTCTATGGCAGTGCCTAGAGGCCATGCGGCTTCCACAAGAGCATCCTGATATTCAATTTCATTCGCCACTGTAACCTCTTGAAATGGATCAAGACCTGCCAACAAATTGAAACATTCAATTCAGTGTTAATACACATGCCAACATTTTTACTTTTTGGAGAATAATACGATCAAGCTCATATTAATTGCAATCCTACCAAATCCATCAACAAGCAATGTGTACACGTAGACAAGATCCAAGCACACATATTCAACACTGTCTTTCTCATAAAGATCTGGGTATTTGGATTTTGCATCCTCAAGATTTGTTTTACAAGCTAGTTTAGCTGCAGTCTTCAAATCAACTGGACGAATTTTGGCATTGGGTTTATTCACAAAGATCCCAACCTAAATGAAGAAACAAGATCATTAGCAAGGCCTAAGAAGAGAGTGATATATAACTTCAAAATAAGAAAATTATTTAGTGATTGATAAAATGTTACATACATCTTCAGAGAGGTAATAGAAAGATGAAGTAAGGAAAAGATTTTTTTGACCACTTCCACCTCCACCATTCCATATCCCACCAAAAGTGCAATTCTGATAGGGACAAGGTGCATTCACTTTAAGAGCCTTAAGAGCTATCTTTCTGCATTGATTCAAGTTAGATCCTGAAGCTGGGGCCGAGACCTTATACTCTGCTCCGGAATATGTATATGCCCCTGTAAAGAGAAAAAAAAACTATCAAAAAAACACATGAAATTTAAAGCTTTTTCACCGTTATTGTAGACATTTGCATAGTGTAGACATGCGACAAACGCTCAGAATGAAAAAAGGAAGATATGAGAGAGAAGTTATTGATGTGTGTGTTGTTTGTAGTCTCTTTGTATGTTCAAGCATTATTACTATATTAATTTAGACTACATTTGAATCCGTATCTCTTTCCTCAAATCAATTTTGGTATTCATAATTAAGCTATTCATAAGCTTTTTCTCACTATTCCAAACAACATTGACTAATTACAAGATCCAGGGAATAAAGGGGATAAAAGTTCAAATGATTAACAAGCTAGATGTTCATTACCATCAAAGCCAGCTAAAATGCAAGGATTAGCAGAACCACCAGCGACCTTGAAAATCTCTGCACGAAATGCTTCTCTTCCATAGCGCAAGTAACTGAAATATAGATGTTAAAACCTACATATTAGCCTTGGTGGGAGACAGACACATATATAACATCGATATCTAACTTCAAATTCAAGAATAAGAAGGAAATTGACACCTTTTCATACTGGTAAAGTATATCAAGAGAATAAGAAGGAAATTAACCTGTGAACATAAAGGTCATATTTCTTTCCCTGGAGTACAAGCTTCTTTATGTATGGATCCTCTCCTTCAGGTACTTTTGGAGCATTTTTAGCTGTGTTCCTTGAGACTGCATATGTCATTTGCACTGACCCACCTCCTAGATCAACTACTCCCACTGTCTTTGTAAATCTTTTTCCCAACTTCCCCAAGAGATAGTTAATTGTCACCTAGAGAAATGTTGAAAAAGTTTAAAGTTACTCTTGTACCTAACCCCAAAGGGTGGGTGTAAAGATTCAGTATAGTGATAGTGGTGGTTTAGTGAGGTGTTGTTACTATGTTGTTTCTTTCATAGTTTCATACTTTCATTTATGTTAACATCTTGAGTTCACTTTATTAATCTAGCTTCTAGGTACATCATGAAAAGTAAGTGTACTTAATTTCAGCTTCTATTGGCAAATGAGTAACTGCTATTAAGTCAGTGATCGGACACTTCCCAGTATTGGTAAAACAAGGTGTGAAATGCACACAACCACCACATAAATAAAAGTGCAAGATGTAAGATGTGATAACTATGTGTGACTGTGTGAGGTAGACAATGCTATTTATAATAAAAAAAGTAAAGAATATTATGAGACATATTATAAAATATATCAAATAATAATAAAGGAATATCATGTAGGTTATTATGTCTATTTATCTCTAACACTCCCTGTCAATAGAGGTGGAAATAAGCCAAGTCAAACTAGGCTTTGTGTGGCCCAAGCCTGACCTACATTCTCTTTTCGTGGCCCAAGTCTGGCATGTGGTCTTTCAACAAGCCAAATTTTAACAAACAATTTCAAATAAAGAAAGACTAATTAACAAATAATTTCAAATAAAGAAGACCAATAGGTCGGCAGGTTAATAGGCCACAGGCTAAAGAGATAAGCAGACTAATATGTCTTTTTATATATCGTTGCATTGACTTTTCAAATAATAAAACTTGTATATCATTGCTCTCTAATAATATTATCTATATTATTAGTAAAAATAATATTACATAAACAAGTCAGCTTATTAAGTTAAATAAGATTTTTTGATTGGATGAGTCTGACCTTTTTAGTGAATCAAGCATTTTAAAAAGCCTAGGCCCAACCTTTTTAATAAACAAGCCAAACGAGACCTCTGACGAACAAAGTAACAATAGCAACCAACTCACAAACAAAGTGACAATCCAAGTCAATGTGTTTGACATGCTTATGAGCAATAGGATTTAGATCCATAAATAAAGCACTCTGGTTGTCACTGAAAAGAGGAGTCGCCGACAATAGAAAACGAAGCTCATGAAGAAGATTAAGCAACTAAACCAGCTTAGAAGCAGTATTGGCCATAGCTCGGTACCCAGATTCACAACTAGAGCGAGCAAAAGTAGGTTATTTCTTGGCACTCCAAGACAAGAGACTATCACCAAGAAAAATAGTGTAGCCATAAGTAGAGCGGTGAGTGTCCGTGTTGCGAGCCCAATCAGCATCACTATAACCAAGAATAGCGGGGGAAGAGGTATGAAGAAACGTAAGACCGAAATGTTGCGTTCCACAGACATAATGAAGAATACGTTTGACAACATGAAAATGATCCACGACAGGAGTCTGAAGGAACTTACTCACCATGTTAACAACACATGACAAGTCAAGACGAGTAATAGTCAAGTACTACAAGGCCTCACCCAAAGAGCGGTAGTGTGCAGGATTTGAGTAAGCCTCACCAGAACTGACAAGATGACTATCAGCAACCAAGGGTGTCGAAACAGGACTGACTCAAGCATCAAAGCAGGAGAATCAAATCATTAGCATATTTGGCATGTCCCAAGAACAAGTCATCAACAATATAAGTGATCTCAAGACCAAGGAAGTAGTCAAGCATACCTAGATATTTAATGGCGAAAACATTGAGACGAGCAATAAACTGAGTCAGAAGAGAGGTAGAGGTATCTGATCAAGATGATCCGTGGAAAAATTTGCATATGAGGGGTCAAAACCACAAAGAAACTAGTGAACTTTGTCATCACTAGCCACAAGGGAACAAATAGCCGCCAACTGATCACAAATGGTGCCGAATTTTCGTCCATACTCAGAAACAAAGAGAGAACCACGACGCATGAGTTGGATTTCATCACAGAGACGTAGTTCACTTGCCTTACTTCGTGAAGCATAAGCAGAGTGTAGAGCAGTCCAAACATCACCAACAGTGGTTGCACTGAGCATCATGATATTGCAATCGCAAGCCTGCCAATGAGCAAAAGGAGGGTTTGGAATGGGATCACCATTACGCAAAGCTGGGGAGACAATTTGTGCAAAATTCTGCTGCACAAACTCTGGTGGAGGATCAACAATATCAAACAGATTCAGATTCAGATTATGAAGTAGAGCAGTAACCTGTTTACGCCAGGGAAGAAAAGTATTTGGTTTAAATTTCAGTGTGATCATGTGCTCCAAGACGGAAAATGGTAGAGACGGGGGAGTAGAGTAGTGTCAAGCTGCTAGCCATGCTGAAAAGTCAACTACTGAAAAGTCAATAGCCCAGAATAATAGGCAATGATCAACTATGACCGTTAAGTCATCGGTTAGCGTTTTCTGAAGATGGTTAAAGTCAATGTTGACTCAAGAAGGTCAAGGTCATCGTTGACTGCACAAAGAACTAGGGCTAGAACGGATCCCGAGTGGCGGCTAGCTGCGCACAGAATCTGACACGACTGTTTGCCGGTGCCTGGATCCTTATGGGAATATGTCTAACGGCGCACGGAATTAGGGGCGACTATTTGGCGGCGTGCGGATTCTGAGGGAATTTGTCTAGCGGCGCACAAGGGACAAATACTGATAGCTGTCGGCGGCGGGACGGACAAGACTGACGACTGCCAATTGCACGAGGATAATGATGTTTGGTTTTTGGGTTGCTATCGGTGGCACAGGGGACATGGTCTATCAGCCTGTCGGGTGGCTGTCGGCTCCACGGGGGACAAGATCTATAGGCCTGTCTGACGACGCGACAAGGATTTTTAGGCAGCAACGAAAGAGGAGAAGAGAACGGTGGCGACACAAGGTTTGGAGGATAGGGTTTGGAACCTAAACCTGACACCATGTAAGATGTGATAACTCTCACCATGAATTGTATGTGAGATAGACAATGTTATTTATAATAAAAGAAGTACAAAACATGCTAAGGAATATTCTGAGATATATTACAAAATATATCAAATAATAATAAATGAACATCCCATATGATATTATGTATATTTATTTCTAACAGAAATCAACTACGTGCAAAATGCAGTGGTCTAGGATTTTCTAACAAAAATAGATCTATAGCCATGAAAAATCAGTTATTCCTTCGTTGAATAAGACTTCCTTATTTTCTAAGAGGCTGAAATTAAGTATACTTATTTTTCATGATGATAATGCTATCTAAGATTTTCTAAAAAAATATATATGCAGCTGATTCACTTAAGTATAGCTCACTAGATACCACGTAACTCATTTGAGAATGGTGAGATAAATCATGTAACAATTTAAATCTAATTCAAGATTAAAATTATTTAATAGTCGCGTGATCATTTATAAATATTATGTTACTTTCTTAAAAAAGACAAAAGTACATGACTTAGTGTGTTTTAATCTTGATTAGCCATACCCAAAGATAAGAACCTTCTTGGGTTCCATCAAGAATAGATACTGCATCTGATTGAACATTAAGGGCACTTCTGTTGCTGAGCATATCCCTGACCTAATTAAGGTAAGAAAACGAAAGCTTTAATCATCAACTGAAACCATATGATCTATAGCTGCAAAAACAGTGAAATAGATAACAAATTATTAGTTACCGCTTGCAATATATTTTCAGCAGCATTCCCCTCCAAAAGCCTTAAACCTGCAGTTGCCTACATTTGCATAGAGAAATATATCGGAAAGACATTATTATGTACTAAAGCCGTTTACACATTGATAGTACAAACAAAAGTGATGATAAATTAGTACTTTTTTTAAAAAGTTTATGTGCATCTTTAAAATCCACATATAACTAATTCTGAAAACATAATCAAACTTGATTTTCATAATAGAAAAACTAATTGAAACATGACACTTCCTAATTATAAAATTTCATTGAGACAATTACGTTTATTAAGAAAATATATAATGAAGTTATTAATGTACTGGACTTTAAAAAATCTTCCACAATTTTTGCTTAAATGCAAAATCACTTATCATAAACCAATGGGCTCATTACCTTAGCCATATAGGATAAGATACACATAAGACCCCGATGCATATTTCGCTTTAGTGGTTAAGATCTTATTTTAAATTTAGTTGGACCCACAATACCTATATTTACATTATTTATTTTCACCTGATATTAAATTAAACTTAATTTTGAATTCAATACAGCTTAATTAATATTTAAAACAGATATAAATATAATAAAAATTCACATGTTTTGTGGTGAAAAGGGACAAAAAAAGAAGGAAAAATAGGCTTCAAAAAGGGGGAAAATTCAAAACCTAGCAGAAAAGACAAAAATTTGACTGGATCACAAAAAAAAGACCCAAACGGGCGAAAAATGACCACCGTTCAACGACCTCTCACCCCAACTCGCATCCTCTCTCCATCTTCTCTCTTTCTCGCGACCTCTCTCAATTCCAACTCGCAAGCTCCGCGTTTTGCTCCTCCCAACCATTCTCCTCTCTTTCTCTCGGCCCCACCTCTTCTTCATGTGGCAAATCTAACACTTTAAGGGAGTGGAGGTGGCAGATCTGCGACGGTAAAGAGTGGTCGACCTATGAGAGTTTTGGCGTCTTCTCTCTTTGCCCGTGGCAGATCTTGAGCTTCTAGTGGTGTTTGATGTTAATTTTTCTAGGTTCGTTGTAAATTTTTGGGTTCTGATTTGGTTGTAATTTGCTGGATCTGTGACATATCTTTTTGTTGCTGAAATTCACATCCTTCTTCACATTCATTTCTTCCTCTCCCTATTTTCACTTGGATTTTAGTATTGAATGAGAGAGAAGCAATGATTATTTTACTTAAAATCCCACTTTTGATAGTTGTTGAGCTAAAGAGCAAATCTAAGTTCTCATTTCATATATATCAACCAACTCTAATGGTGAGATCTTGTTAGGTTCAGATCTTATTTTTATACCTCAAATTTAGATCCCCATTAGAGATGCTCTTATGCGTTACCGAACATCTCAAACAGTAAAACACATTTTGAGCAAAGAGAAATGCCACTAAATACACTTTTTGACTGTCATTTTCAAACACGTACACTCTCTCTCACTCTTTGATTTGTCAAATTCAACAAAGAATCTACTAAATTATATGAATCTCACTCCCAATTTGGTTGAACCTACATGAATTTTAACTAATTAAAGAGGGGTTAAAAAGATAGTGGTGGTACGAGATCAATTGTAAAAAAAAAACAAGAGCAAATAAGTAAGAGAGTAGTCCCACCCCAAGCTTAACGGGTGTGTTGGGTTGCTGGCTCACAGGAACCACATTTTCTGCTTCTTTTAGAAGTGGAATCAGAGATTCTGCAGCTTCTTCAGGATTAGCAGCGTATGAACTCAAACCGGGTTTAACCTTCATGCATCAAAACAATTGATATTAATATCTCTCTATATATGAAGGATGATTGAAATTAATTCAAAGCAAGTTATATAAGCCAAACAGATCATCATGTCTCACTCACCGAATCATAAAACTCAAGTTCGTTTTCAACGGGAAGGAGATCTAAGTTCTGATCAAAATTGTAGACATGGACTCTGCTTCCAGTGCTACCAGCATCAAATATAACAGCGTATGATGTAACTGGTTCCTGATTTTTGGGGAGTAATATCTTACGATTCATGAGAATGTTGTTTCCGAGATATTGGGAGGAAGAGATAGCAGGCATTAACATGAACACAAAGGTCATGAGACTAATTAAGAAGTCCATGGCTTTAGTCCAATGCAACTAACTACAGAGAGAAGAGCACTTTGATTTTGATACACTAGACTAGACCTACATATAACCAGACTGCCAGACATGATGTTTTGTATTTTTATAATGTCACGTTAACCATGTGCGTTGTAGGGCTTCCGAAAGATGTCCTAACTTCTAACAAAGTCTAATAACTATAGTAGCAATAATTATTTATTCACACCACAAAATGAGGTGGAATGAGGTGGAGCAAGAGAGAGATAGGAAGAAAAGAAAAAAGTAAGAGTGAGAAAGTATAAGATGTGATAGATGATAAAAGGAGAGAAATAAAAATAAAAATAGGTGGAAATGAAGTGTATAAAAAAAGAGGTATGTATATATCATTACCCATTGTAGTAGTAATTTTTAAAATATTTGTTATTTATTATTTAATGATTTTGGTACAATTTTTATTATTAATGTAATGAAACGAACCCTTAAACCAGTGGTTTGGAGTTCATTTCCTTATGGACAAAAAACTTATGAGACACTTCTATACTGTTTTATGCATTGACTGTGGAATAAAGATAAATTTGATGAACATCGAATATTAGAATACATTAGGATCATTAGATTTGACACCCTACTCATTAGAAATGACACCCCACTTATGGAAACTTAGTAAGTTTCCGAAATATTTCGGAAATAAGATTTCCGAAGCATTTTTTCACTCAAAAGTTGGGTGTTACATGTATTTTGCACTACAAATCACGAATTAATTTTGAAATCTAAGATTCCGAAATAATTCGGAACTTGAAAATCAAAAAATAGGGGGTGTGAAATCTAATGGTTACGGTGGCAAATCCAGCTCTCATACATTAGGGGTCACCAATCCACACAGCTGCTTACCCTATATTTAATTTAATTATTATGCCTCGGTCATGATCATTTTCTATAAATATTTCCTACTTTTATTTTATTACTCTCTCTATTTATTTATTCTATCTACAACATGGTGGCATGCCACATCCACCATTTCTTGAGTTTTTTTTAGTGTATATTCCTTTTCTTGTTCTCTATTACATGTGAAAACGCACAAGATAGAGTCCCCTATTAAGCTACTGTGATTATCTTACTCCACAATAATTGTACGTAATGTAAAATTGGTAACATCAACAACTATTTCCTTTTCCTTAATTGTGGTTTCTATTCCTAATATTAGATATATACTCTATCATCAAAATGGAGCAATTTTAAAAATATCGTAATGATATGTACTTTTGCGCACCGCGTCTACACGTTCATGATTACCAGGTAGCATCAATTAATTACTTGTTGGACGAATTAAAAAATGCAACTAAAGTGAAAGCAACATGTATTAGACAGTGTTATTAAACTTGGACCGGATCGATTCGGTCGAGGTACTGGGTCATTGAGTCAATGGTTCAACCACTGAGTCATTAGTTCGATTGTTTGACTCGGTTCACATAAAAAAATTATATAATTTATAATACTAACCTTAGCATAGCATATATATAAGATCATATAAAATAATATGCATTTTTTGTTATAAGAAGCAAAGTGGCGTAGTGAAAATTTAGAAAGTGACCATGAAATTCGAAATTTTACAGTTTGTTTGTTTTCCATTTATATTTATACATTATTAATAATTTAATGTGTACAAGATTCACCATAGAGCAACTTGGTCAAGTGGTTATGTATCTTGCCTACATTCTCATGCGACTGAGTTTGAATCTCATCTGTGATACTTTTTGTTAAATTATATTTATCACAAGGAAAAACAGTTTTGACAAAAAAAAAAGCAAAAACAGAAAGAAAAAAAAAAAAACTCATCGGTCCAAACAAAAACCGGCCGAGTTGTCGGTTTACACCTTGAACCGGCCGGTCCAAACCGGTTTATACCAGTTGAATTGCATGGCCGATCCATTTAATGGCTCGGACCGGTCAGGTTCCCGGTTCAATCGCTCGAATCGGCCGGTCCGGTCCGAGTTTAATAACACTGGTATTAGAAATTGAGAGGTTTATATTCAACCATAAAAACTAGCTCAAGAGTTGAGGTTTACAACAAATGGATCTAGGATAGACTCTAATATCATATTAGAAATTGAGAGCTGAGACCTATACTCAACTACAAAAGCTAACTCAAGAGTTGAGGTTTGCATTCTCCTTATAAAGACTATCTATACTCTATCTCTAATCAATGTGAGACTTCTAATAAATGTGATACTTTTAATAAAATAACAAATTTCGATTGCTCCGGATTAGATTTTTAAGAATAGATGAATGTGAACCTCTCAACTTTTTGAGTTTAAACATTATTTTTAAACTTTTTTAAAAAAAACTGCTTGGAAGAATTATTTTGAGAAGTTTTCTTTTTTCAAACCAAAGTTTTCAAACCAGAGTAAGGAGAATCCCTCAAGTTATGTTACAGGATTAAAAACATCAGCATTGATTTACGCACCACTTTTTTTTATCACAAAATGAAAAGTTTTATAAAATACGGTTTGTGGTGATCTAAAACTGCCACAAAAAGAGGTGTCGCGATGTGATTTTTACTGTACCTTAGTATTAGCTTGAAATTTTACCAAATTTAAGTTCAGGATAAAAAAAACAAATTCAAGAGTGCTGAAGGAGATTGTGTCTACTCCTGCTACTTCGAAGGAGAATCGGTTGATGGTTATTTCCTCGGAGCTTCATGAACCTCAGGGTATTATGACAAGAGCAATGAGAGCCTTAGTGACTAGTATTACATTGGGGCTAATCTATGATTGTTCAGATGAAATGACGGTTCAAGGCATAACAACTAACATTGCTGCTCGAAGATTAAAGTAAATCTCGCATAACTCTTCTTCTCTGCCTCACAGGTTTTTTGGAGGGTAGTAAGAGGTTGTCTCCTTTGGTTTGTTTCGGCGGGTCGATCTTTGTTCTTTAGTTTTCTTAGCTTTTAAGCTTGCCTCATTTAGTTGTTGGGTTGGTTTTGGGTTTGGTAGGTTTTTTTCGTATATTTATGGTAATATTGTTTTGTTGGCTTTCTTTCATGGTTCTTTGAGGACTAATTTTCACTGGTTGGTGGTTAACTTTTTGTTGGCTTTCTCTCATTGTATCTTTTTTAGCTTTATTCCCAAAGTTTGTGATTAATATATTTTTCTGCTTTCTAAAAAAAATCATGGAATTGAATGATATTTCAATAAAAAAGGTTATAAGTGACCCTAAGATGTGCTAAATCTTGCTAAGTGTTGAGTGAGTTGATAGTCTCATATTTTTCGACTTTATGGTGTTAGGTCTGAGTTATGGATTATAAATTAGCCAAAAATTGGTTTGTTAAGAACCATTTGATGTTGATCACGAAATCATATTTCGACCAACAATTATACAGTTGGAGCGGTTGAAGGTAATAACACTGGAAGACGAGAAGTTTTTTCACAGAGACACGCCAAATAGGATATGGGTCATCTCCAGCGGATGCACGGTCCAGCAGTGGAAAATGGTAAATGGAGAATAAAGTAACAAGTTGGTCTCTCACCTTAAGTTAATCATAGCCCTTAAATACATAAATCAATGGACCAGATTTTGCTGGAGGGATGATGGAGAGGGATCTGTTGGAGAGGATCCATTTCCCGCCAAATATTACGTGTTTTCGTTATGTTAGCTAGCCATTAGAGACAGTTAGGAATTTTGCATATAAATAGAATATATGACAATGTAATCGAGGTTCACAAGTTGTTGCTTGAAAAACTCATTATATGCTTAAAAGGTCCAAGCGAACGTGACTAACACCACAATTTCGTGTTCCTTTTATTTGCTTAAACTTTTTTGGTTTTTCTTTCATGTTGTCTTTATCTTAATTTCTAGTTTGAAATCATTTTCTCCCTTTCGTAAATTTTTTTTGTTAGAGACAACATTATGACATTTTTTTATTGTTTTCTTATGCTTCACTTCATATATCTTTGTCCACCAGTCGGTATCATTACGTCCTTTATTACTACCTACGTCCTCACGTTTTCCACGAGGGCGAAGCTAAAAGGACAGAAACAAAGGTATGAACAATAATGCTTTGTTTGGATAGGAACAGAGATTGTCAAGAGAAGATGAGAAGATAGAGAACCAAAATATTCATATGCTTAAAAAAAAACTATTCTACCCACATGTTACCCTCATAATTATATATTTTCGAAGGTTAGCTTAAGTGGTAAGAGATAGATGACATAAAATATTTGGGAGGGTGAAGGGTCCAGGATTCGATTCTTGAGGAAGACTGATTTACTAACATTATTAACAACTAACATTTGACTATAAAAAAAATCATCATAATTGTTAGTAAATAAGTACAAATTATCTCTCTTCAGGGTACGAACCCTGACCTTTCTTCTGCAATTACCCTTAACTCAACCATGTGAGCTACTCACCCCACCCACATGATGTCATGTGTGATATTTATCTTGAAAAAGATGTCATGTGATAGAAAGAAAATAGAGAAAATTAAGTATATGAAAGGTATCACGATTGTTGAGTGATTCACGTATCAACTTTCGGGAGATTAATCTCCTATTTTTAGGGTGTGTTTAGATGAGCATTTGTAGAATTGAGTATGAGAGAATTGGATCTAGTAGAATTAAGTCTGATAAACGTGAGTTAAAAGTGATGTGATTTATGTTTGGATACACCTAAAAAACATTGTTTGAATAACTTAGTTTTGGGTGTGTAAAGACCAAAATGGGTATAAATTATTAATCATATAAAATAAAGACGAAGGATGCATATAACCACCCTTTGAGATAATTGGGTGTAATACATGGTTGGTTGCATGTTGGTGGGGTGCGTGCTCATTCTCTACCACTACCACTTATCAGTTTTTTTTAATATGCAAATGTTGGTGCCCACTAGGGTTGTTTTTGGTCCACCGGTGATCCACACTTGCATACCGTTGGATTTAAGCATCTAAGAATATACTTTAATTGAATGGGTAGGATTAAGTGAATGATTAAAGGGTATAGATGTAAATTAACAATCCCTAGTCCCCTCTTCTTCTCCATCTTCTGGCTTCCAAGTTACACTTCTCTTCTCTCTCTCCGTCGCCGGTGCTGATACTAATGGTTGCCCTCTTATGTTTGTTGATGCCTTCGTTCCTGGTCCTGGTCCCGTCGTGAGCGACTCCGATTCTCTGTTGAGGACAACGAGCGGATCCTAGATCCAGATCCGTTCCTCCGCCAGAGAGAGAGAGAGAGAGAGAAAACGTGAGAACTTCGCCTTCATCGCCAAGCTCGCCACACTGCTCACGAACCACAACGATGTTCTCGACCAAATTGCATCTTCGCCACCTGCTACTCTGCACTTCACCACCTTCTATCGTTGATGGACAAAGGGGTTAAGGTCGATGCTGGTTGCTTTGATCTTCTATTTAATTTGTACGGAGGGCGTTTGATGAGGTGGTTAACAATTCGTTCTTGTTTATGTACTACAAGTTTGGGGCTGATTTTACAATTTTGGGACTTGGCTGGGCATTGTGTTGGGGCTGATTTTACAATTCTGTTTTGCCTTCTTTTTTTTTCTATCTTTTGATGTAATTGTCTTGTTTCTTGTTTTTGCTTTTCTCTTACCCCGCTTGTATTCCCTATAATGCAAGCTTTGTTCTATAAAAAAAAAAATGCAAGTTTGGTATGTTAAGTTTTGAGGCTTTTTCACAGGTGTTAACAGAGCATAGAGTGTTGGAACTTCATGGTTTCTGGATGTGGTATAATAGCAGGGAGATGCAATATTTAGGTATTCATTCTGAATTAATCAGTGTAGGTTGGGCAATTGCTTCATGTGCCCAGTTAGAAGCAACCAACTTAGGAAGGTGAAGGTCAATTTATTGCAATGTGATAAAGGGATTTATGGATCACAATATCTCAGTTAGCAATTCACGCCTAGAAATGTATGGAAAATGTGATATGATGACCATTGCTTGGAGCCAATATTTAATAGGTTGGAGAGGGATGCTGGTTAACTAATGCACGGAGGGAGGGCGTTTGAAGAGGTTGGAGGGTGTAAGTTATAGAATTAGTAGAGGGTGATTTCAGATTCAGATATGTGGTGAGGGTCAGAGATTGGTTGGTGATGAAGGAGATAAACCAGACAGAATTATTTTGGAGTTTTTTTAATATATTTTTATCTATCATAATTTACTAATATAACCCTAGGTCCACCGGTGGACCAATAATGAAAGTGTCCACCCTAGTGGGCACCCAAATGTTAATTGTTAGAAAATTAGTTCCTTCGGCAGGGTATGAACCTTGGCCCTTCACCCTGCAAATCTCTTAATTTCCCTTAGCTCACCAAGTAAGCTATCCCCCACCACTACCACTTATTAGAAATCACAATTTTTTTCCGTTTTTTACTGGTTAAATGAACAAATGGATGGGGATCAAAGTCGGTTGAGAAGGTAAAGGTCACCCCGACCCATATTGGTTTCACCATCGATCGCCAGGTAGTATTTTAACAACAATTCCTCCAAAATCCTTTCTGTCATCCGAAACGCGATCTACCTTCATCGTCAACAAGCTTTCTCCCTCATCGCAGAACCAACAATCTTTTAGCGAAAACATGGAAGAAATTGGAAGATGATGGGGTATAGAGGGAAAAGTGAAAACTCTTGAGAGAAAACGAATTCTCTCAAACGAAGAAGCTACTCGCACCTGCTTCATTGAAATGTGAGTCTAGTGCCAAAATCAATCTTGGAAACAGATTCAAACACCTTAAATTTGCTGCAAACTCACGTTTGAAGGCCTTGATCCGATTCTGCTGGGAGGGAACGCAGAACCAAACACACTTAGATCTATAGATTTGTAAATAAAAAATACATTTATTTGAGAGAAAAAATTGCAATAGTTTTGAAATTTTATGAATAAGTTCCTATACTTATTTCTAAACATATTAAGATATTTATCAACTAGAAGAAAAATAAACTATATAGATAATAAAATAAAATAAGAAGAAATTAGGTAAAAATTTACCTTGAAGACGTTCACAACCGCGCAGACCTCCTAAGAAAAAATTACCATATACTTGAGTATTCATTAACGTCCTCGAATAATAGCTCAAGTGATAAGAGCTAAGACATAAGGATTGTGTGGGATAAAGGGTGAATGGTTCGAACCCTGAGGATGACTAATTTACTAACATTACTAACAACCAACATTTACCTATAAACAAAACTTCATTACCTGGATCTTTATCAATGTTAGCATAAATTACATCTAGGTTTCACGGCATAGTTCTGGACTCCACCTAGCGATTGTGCGTTCTTCAACAGAATAGTTTGCCAAACATGATGGAGACTCATCACTGCTACCATTTTTATTCACATACATAACCAATAAGATTTTTGCAACACTTCCTAGAAGCCGAGTTATGCAATGAGCATCAGACCATACTCCCAATCTTCCATTTAGATCTTTTTTATCCTCATCTGATAGAACAAGTATGCCATACTCAGAATGGATGCGAGCCGGATGATGACGATAGACTACAAAGTCTACACCATACTGAGCCCCTGATTTCACTACCCAATTTTTCATTCGAAGGTGAGAGTAAGCCTTGTAGAAACAAGGGAATGCTTCTTTCTTGGACTTCATGTAATGCCATAGCTCTTCATCATTTTGAGGACCCAAATCGCCACGAATAATCTTGAGGCATTTTAAGGAACAGCATAGGAAGAATGCTTCCTCGAAGCTTAATTGAAACAAGTGTTGATCCTTTTCAACTGTTCTCACCGGTTGACCAAAGCATGCTTTATCGAATAGGTCAATTTGTTCTGCTCCCACTGCTAAGTGTACACTGTTATCAGAGAGAAATCCACAAGCATCTGATTGAACTAGAGAAGATTGGAGATGAGATATTGTCTTTGACATGGGTTCTTTAAGAGCTTCAGCTTCTGCGTCCTTTTTAGATTTTGCATCTTTTCCTTTCCATCTTGGCGCCATTTGGCCTTACAAAATGAGTGAACAGATGAGTGAATTCCAAGTCCATGTAGATATACCAAAGCTCAACCATAAAGTTAATGAAAGAATAAAGGAAAATTCTTGCAAGAAAAGGGGGCAAATTCAACTTCCCACCAATAAATACCCAAATTGTATTTGAAAATGTCCATGGTATTTGTGTGCCCAACTCAGAGACTACAAACCCCAAAAATGAGAAATTTTGGGCATTTACTATTACGTATGCAATAATCAAATAGATTATAAGACTCAAGGGCCTCATAAGAATTACAGTGATCTTAAATTATGCTAATGTCTCTGAAAAGTATCAAATATTATACAGAGGAACAAGTAAATGCAAAAATTATATCTAATCATAAGCATACTACAGATAAAAGTCACAGAACTAATTCTTCAAATAAAATTACAAGCTTAACTAGTACAGAGCACTTTTAATATATATGCTGACATTGATATTATAATATCTCATTTGTCTTTTAAAAGAGCCAATTGGTGTCAATTGTACCATATGGTCCAGCAACAAGTGAGTGAATCGAAAAAAGGAAAGCAGTCACCCCCAACTTCTAATACTTCTAGCTTTATCATTATAATACCAGGTTCATTTCATTCATTCCAGGGATTCCCAACCAAACAGTTGAACTCCTACTTTTCCAAATTTTTTGCCAAACATATTTGGAAATAGAAGCAGTGTTAAACAGACTATTGAAACCATTCTCATGTGTTACTCACGACTATTGGCTCATATAAGAAAGTAATTAGGGGAGAGGAGGAAAAGAACTGACAGAACTGCAAACACTAATAACAGGTTCAAAAGACCTGTGCAAGTTTATTTTCACAGACCCAAGAAGCACAAAGGAGGGGGTTAACAGCCATGGAGACCGTTATGACAAGAACCATGGTAGAAATATAATATAAAATCATTCACGTAAATGGTTTTTTTTGTGTGGAGGACAGCTCAAATAGTGTGGTTAGTCGTGGGAAGGGGGTACAGATTTGTTTTCATCTTCGTGCCTTTTTTACGAAAATGTGCTTGCATCTCCTTCTTCAGTCATATAAAACTACATTAATTGATCACCATATCAAACTTGAACTTCTATTAATCCTGTAATTATCTTGTTGCAGTCAAATTGGTGAAGAAGTTGAATTTCCAGCATATAGCCTATGTAACCAGACAAAGGTGAAAAAGCACAATTGTTCTACTCTTATGCAAGAATGCTTGTTTTCTTGCACCTATGAAATCAGGTATAATTTCACAAGCACATAAGGATTCTCAGGAAGTCATTCTATCAAGAATGTCAAATTAACTGTTTTATTATCCTCAGACTAATTAAAAGCCATTAGCTATCTATTTTACTGAATTTAGTTTCCATTTTCCACAACTAATGAGCTAAACAATCAACAGCCAACACAAGAGCGGTGCAGAAAGGGATTCAACCAGTCAACAATGTCAATTGCCGCCAGCTGACATACTCAAGGTTTCAAATCGCAGTTGCGATTGCCGCTGCATCGCAGAATTACGACAAATGCATGGTGATGAGGCGGTCACAATGCTTATGCAGGGACTCCAAACCCCGTTACATTGCGGACTGCAATTTGAAACCCTAAACACACTAGGCACCAATTTCAGAGCCAAAGTTTCATCATTTTCATCTCTAAATTGCCTATCAGTCTCAAATGAGCATAATTTAGCCAAATAACAGTAGCAGCAGTGACATCACATGCATGTTCCCCCACAATTTAAAACAATATCACTCAACGAATCTTCAATTAACAATACAACTCATCCAAAAGCTAAAAGTCAACAAATTCCTAACTTGGGGGAATTCCCAAATTGGGGAGTCGTGGATTTCAGTTAGGAACTCATTCCTCTTACCTGAATCGAAGCTTGCTTGCGGTCTCTTCCTTCTACAATTGTTTTGCAGCAAAACAAAGTGAACAAAGCAGTGACTATAATTGAAGCAGTGATGATGAGAGGGGGCGATAGCAGCAGGTAAATAGGGGCAGGAGAGGGAGCCGAAAAAGCGAGACTGAGAGAATGGAAGAGCGACGGTGAGGTTTTTCTTTTTTTATAGGCAAATGTTAGTGGTCGGAAATGCCAGTAAATTAATCCCTCCTTCTGGGTTCGAACCAGGGACCCTTCACCCTCACTCACCCAACTTTTATGTCTTTAACTCTTACCATTTGAGCTATCCTTTGGGATGAGCGACGGTGAGGTACTCTTATACCATGTGATTTTTTTTCTTCCTACATGTTAGAATTATTATTAGGGATTTTTAGTTATTATCTTCTCTTCATCATTTCTCCAATAGTATGTGGTAAAACAGGTATTTCCTCTACTTATTGAGAAGTATTTCTCTTGAGGAACAGGCATCCTTAGTTTGGCAGTCCTGTGAATATGATGGCAGAGTTTCTTCCATGGCTTTCAACATCTATTCCGCCTGATGAATCTCAGGATTTACGAAATTGCTTGATCAAGATAGTGCCAGAGATAAAGCTTCTTCAGAAGGTGTAATTTTAAAATGCTGTTTTAGACCATTGTTTCATTTTCTTGTTAATGATATTTAATGGGTTGAAGCTGATGACCCAATTTATTGTAAGCTGACCACCAATAAGGAGAGTTTACATTTGGAAGAGTAAGAGGAAGGGTAGTGAATGAGAGCCTTAAGCTCCTATTAATACAAATAACACAAGTTGTTCCTAATAGATGTATTAGAATAGCTGTAGTACCTGCTTGGTTGGTCACTATGAAGAGACAGTATCTATAAGGCAGTTAGTGAGCATAATTTGGGGGTATCCATTGTTTTGAGAGAGTGCAAAGAGGCCAGGAGGTTTCTCAAGTACCAAGTGAAGGGAGAGGGGGGGTATCCTTCTATGTTCATATTGATGCTATTGCAGAGATTGATTGCTTGCTATGAAGTTATTTGTCTCATACTAGAATTTTACCCGTGCGATGCACGAAACCTGCTCATTTTATTTATTTAAATGTTTTGTTCTTAATACATCTTTGACTATGATATAAATCATTAAAAACATTGGAGCATCAGTTGAATATTAATCAATAAACGATTATCAAATATTAAAGACGACTTAATATATTCCCTTACGTCCATTCTTCAAGAGCATTAAGAAAATAATTCTCTGATGTATAAAAAAATGAGCATTTAGCATAATAAAACCCCCATGAGTGGCATCTTCATTAACATAATATATTTAGAAAATAAAATTTCATGTGATAAATTTATGCAAAAGAGGAGTAATTGTTAATGAAATTCTGGAAAATAAATGTGGAACATTGCAACCGCCATAGTTTAAACGATACATAAGAGGTCCAGTAGCTCAAATACATCAAACTTAACAGCAAAATCTTGAAATTTAACACTAAAATTTTTTATTCAATTTTTTTTGGGTGTTTTCTTTTTTTAATTCGTGTTATTAATTTAAAGATATTTTACAAATTAAAAGAAAAAAATTTATTTTAAATATAAGAAATCATAAATTTTTAAGTTTTTTTTGTACTATATGTTTTTTTTGTTTTTTGAGTTGCTATTTTTTTTTTATCTTTTATATTCGTTTTTGTTTGTCACATGAATTCGTTAAAAATCTGTGTTATTTTTGTTATGTTTATTAAAAGATAAGTTATGAATTAAGATAATAAAATAAATTTTAGATATAGGAAAACAAAAATTTGTAAGTGTTTTTGCTTGATTGATGGTCATGTCAAGTATAACACTTTTTTGCATCTGGAACATTGAGAATAATGATTGCCCTGATGATTTTTCTGAAATAAAGAAAATAAACTGTGAAAAATAATATGAAGTCATAATATGTAACCACTAAGTTTTCTAAATGCATAAATAATCATTCAAATTCTGACATAAAGTAGGTTAAAGTGTGTTGAATTCACCTCTTTATTTAAAATTGTGTAACTGGTAACCAACTATTCAAAACAATTTAGAGTAAAGTATACTCACCCCCCTCAAGGTTTATTAGAATTACACTCCACCCCATTCTTATCTAAAATCTACACCCCACCCCATTTTATATAGAGGCAAATTTAGTGACGAAAAATATTCTTCATTAATAATTAGTTATTATTTAAATTGTTAATCAATAATTTCAAAAAATATTTTCATTATAATCCAATAAATTTAAAAATGTAAACATTACAGTCCCCCTCACTCTCTCAATCATGTTCTTCTTCCGCAAATTCACAATGCAAATTTTTGCAATAGCACACCTGACCGGTTGACAAACCATATCTCAAACACAGTGAAACATGCTTGTGTTTTCATATTTGGTAATAATTCAATTTGAATTAAAATAATCTCTTTATACCTCTAATTTTCAAAATTGGATTGTAGACCCTAAAAGCAACACAAATGGGTGAAGAAAATTGAGAAACAAAATTAAGAAATATGAAGTGGATCAGAGGTTATTAGAACCCTCAACGGTGCGGTGGAGCACCGTTTTTAACAAAATCCAACAACATCTTAAACCAGCAGAGCGTTCACTCACAACTTAAAGGGGTGAAGTTCACAAGAAGTAGTTGAACAAGTGACTTTGGGGATGTGCGATTCACGTTCTGGGGTTCAGGTCGCAACAAAACTTTGAGGCATGGTGGTGCCATGGGGTTTCACATTCTGGGACGGTGGCCACCGTGTTAAAGGGAGCAAAGGCTTGGTGGTGAGCGTTTGTGGTGAGAAATATGATTTGGAGATAGATGAGACGTGGACTCAACAGACAGAGTTGATGGTTTTTTTAAATTTAATTCAGTAAAATTATTTTCATAAATTAATGTATGATAGTGTATATGCATTAAATTTATTTAAATTTTAACTAATTAGTAATTATTTTTTATTAGTGACGAATTTGTTTTCATCACTAAATTTTGCCTTTATAAAAAATAGGGTGGAGTGTAGATTTTAAAAAAGAATGGGGTGGAGTGTCATTTTTGCAAACCTTGAGGGGGGTGAGTGTATTTTACTCAACAATTTAATATCCACTTGCGTGTTTTTCTGAAATTCTATGGCAGTCATTTGCTCTTACTTTTTATAACATATTAATGGATAATAAGAACCAAGGGAGATAGTTTTGAAAAATCCGGCAGGTTCTAAATGCATAATAACAATCTTTCAAATTCTGTCTTAAATTGGCTTGAAGTGTATTGAATTCACCTCTTCAACTGAAATTCTGTAATTGGTAAATAACTATCCAAAATAATTAATTCTCCACTTGCATGAGTTTACTGATAGTAGTGTGATCTATACATTCACATTTCATATGGCCAGCGGTCACAACTTAGGCATTTGTCTGCTGCAACGGTTCCTCTCATCTGAACAGCCATGCTTGCCAAGAGGAGTGTTTACTTGGAGAAGCTTTCGCATGCAAAGTCCATCTAACATATACAGTATTTCTCGGGCTACGGTCAAAGAAGGGATTTGATAATGTGCATGTTGAGGAGTTTCAATTATGTCATCTTTCTTTTCCTGCAGAAGAAAAAATAGAAAGCTTAAACTACTAAAGGTAGGTTTGTAGTAAAAAGCTTATTTAGTTTGCTAGAGATTATATGTTCAAACTATGCTTTAGTTGTAGCTATTGAAAAAGAAAAGGTGAAAGAAAGTCACTAAACGGGATAGATCACATTCTGCCAATTGTGAATATTCACTGTAATTAGCTTCTGATTTGTATAGTTCCTAATCTTCAAATTATGGCAAGTGTAAGAGAAAAAGTGATAGACCAAATGTATGAAACTTTGACAGAGAACTCATCATTTTTCCAATTCAAATAATTAGATTACAAAAACCCTTCAAGCGCTATGTGAAGGGTCAGACTCGTATCTTTGTGTGATGGAATTTAGAGGAAAAACAGGAAAATTGTTATAAATAGATATAACATAAAATGGACATCACAACAAAAAATATTTCAAGTTAGAAGTGACTTATCTACGAAAGCAAATAATACAAAATAATACAAAGCTCAGTACTTAAAATTGAAAGAAGAAAATACCCTACAACTCAAAAGCTTACTACCCAAGCACTCTGTTATAGATTACAACTAATAGAATTTACTTAACAAAAGTATGTAAACAATAGCAATGACATCAAAATATTATAGCAAAGAGAAAGAATAGAAATGATAGCATAATCTTGATAAAAATTTATACATTGTATGTTACCTAGCAATAATAGCAACAACCAAGGATCCCAATTACCCCTCCAACCCACTGATTCATGCTGGCCATTAAGCCAAAAGCAGAGAACCTGTAAGTGTAAACAGTGAAAATATGCTTGATAGTGTGTAAGGAAAAGTTTGGTTTACATTTTATGATTTTTCAGCTGGATTCTTGACTTTTATGTTTTCTGCAGCTTCACTCAGAGGAGCAAGGCATGGGTTCTCCTGCAAATTCAATAGGTTCATTTTTCTCACTTAGACAAAGCATTTCTTTTATCTATTTGTGTCAGTTCATTTGTTCAGTGATTAGTATGGTCTATATTGTCGCGTCAAGTAAGGGGAAGAAAGGAGAAATCCTTTTGCTTTTAATAATTGGTTGAATTTAATTTTCTGATGCTCAACATATTTAGGCTACTCTTGAAGTCCTTATGTTCTTGCTATGCAGAGATAGACTATCCTGGTTAGACTGTCTAGTTCAAGATGTTTCAACCAGTGCACCATCTCCAACTGCAACTTCATATTTTCAGTCTTTTACCCCTCATAAGTCTATACAACCAAGAACTTATGGGATGCCGAGGCATCTTTTGAGGGTATTAGTACAGAGATCAAATATCATAGGAAGACATGGTCTTCTGGGAAACTGGCTACCTGCCAGATACATTATCAATGCATCAGTTGAACTGAAGACTGGCAATGGTGTTGTTTGATTCTCTCTGGATAAGCCTGATGGTGTTATTCTACTAAGGATGGCCAGACAAAAAAGACTAAAAAGGCTAAAGTTAATGAACTCAGATTCAATCGTTTGAAGGCAAAGAAAAAGATGAATTCTCTAAATCCCGAAGTTAGAATTCGATATAAGCTTGAAAAGGTTGGAATTTCATGGTAATTTGTACTTTGCTTCAGCTGCTTGGTTGTTATTGATGATTTACTTTTGTGATTTTTCTTCCTTCTGGTCGGGGTTCATACTTTCATGATTTGATCACTTAGTTTTTCTTCATGTTTCAGTTCTCTATTAAATGTATAAGTATTGTTCTGTTACGTCCTGCATATATTGGCATTGAAATAAACAGAACATTGCCTTATGTGGATTTGTATTTGAAACACCTCTGTTAAGTTTTACTCTGCATTTGGGAAGCTTATGTGAAATCATTTTTTCATGAAGACATTAATATTAATATTTCTCAGTTACCTAGCTTATTAGACATTAGTATAACATCACATTATACATAATAGATATTTTTCTGTTTTTAACTTTTAACAACTTGGCTTTGGCATCTTCACCTCAGTTTACAGGAATAATTTAGTGCCTCAAATAGGCTCGAAAGAGGCATTTTTCCTTTCTTCCTCAATATTTCCTTTTCTTAAACTTGTTAATTTACAGGCTAAGCGAAAGGAGGTATGGTTGATTGAAAAGCTAAGGAAATTTGATATCCCAAAATCCCCAGCAGAAACATTTGATCCTGAAATTTTAACTGAGGAGGAGAGACATTACCTGAAGCATATTGATTGAAAGTTCGAGTATATCTAAATGACATACTAATGTCTAATAAAGTCTACATGAAGATAAATAACATGGAATGTTTGATGAAAAGTAAGGTTTTGTGCACTACAACAAAGTACAAACCAAGCATATTGATTGGAAGTTCGAGTCTATCTAAATGGACAGCCAATCATAGAACATCCCAAGCCAATATGAAATACCCCAAACAACTACACTTGAAAGTGGTGGCAAGTTAATGTTACCTTTCACCAAGCAGAGAAGTAGAGGGTGTCTACTCTTTGGAATCTTCTCCCAATTGATAGAATCTTGAACTCTCTACATGACATAATTAGTTCAATAGTTAAATCTTCCACATACTTCTGATGTGGCAACAACCTCTTCATTTTCATAATAGGTACATCTGAATCAGTCACCAAGCATATCACCTTAAGCAATTCTTCCAATCCTCTACAGTTATCTACAGTTATTTCATCTGAATCTGAGCCTTGAGTGCAACACTTGATTCATCTGCAATACCATGATCCATCTCTTCCACTCTGAGCTATGCAAGTTCAATTTGAAAAGTAGTTTTACTCCCTACAATTTCAAAAAGTTGAGAGACAAATATAGTTATACTGTAAAAAGAAAGACAATTTGTGATGTAAGATCAAGCAACAAAATACCATAATAGTAAGACAATTTATATATACATCATATGTAAATGCAAGTTGATATGCTATAGACAGTAGTGCTGAGGGACTATATAGAAAGAAAAGAAATATGTCAAGTATCTCGTGGAATGATTATGTACTTGATGTTAGACATTGAACCATAGCATTAATAGAAATTGATTTCCTTCAATTTACTGGGGCTGCATCTGAATCTCTAAACCGAGGGAACATATATATCAAAATTCATTCCTTGTGGCTGGCTCTCAGATGAACCTAAAGATTTTCTTAGAGAATACATGACAATGGGAATAAAAACCAACTATAAAGTGAAATTTGATTTGGACATAATTTGGGACTAATTTAGGATACTGAATTAACAGCTTTACATCATCACCAAGGAGATCTGAATGCTTGCAATGACTTTCAGCAGGACTTGGGGGACAATAGCTAAATGGGCATTGGTCTCTCCAATAAACCAAAACTGTTCATTTATCAGCCATGAAATTGCAGTGTCCGGTCCACGCCATAGCTTGATCCATAACCTGTGAAGATTCAGAAAAAGGAATCATGTCAAACTGTAGAAAAGAAGCAAACGGGATGGAACTTTGTAGCAGAAACGTATGAACATCAAAGCACACGATTGTTAAATTTATAGAAATGAATGGAGAATTGAAAATGCTTTGGATCAAATCAAACAACAAATCACACAAGCTGTAAATCAATAAGATTAGATTAGATGATAAGGTAGGTAATAGGCAAACAACCTGTAAAGCATACTCCACAGCTGTTTAGAAGGCTCGATGTAGGTCGACAGTACCATCGTTCAGGGGTACCGCTGGGTGTGGATCGATAATAGATGAGCTACGTAGGGTTCAAAGATCGAAGAATGAACACACTAACAGCTGGCCAACGTACAACTGGGCAGAGCAGAGAAGAGAAAACCGAATAGCCCAGGGAAGGAGTAGAGGATTGTTGCAGAGGCTACACGGTAGAGGCAATGAAGGGGGACGAGCGTTCGTACAAGGGAGACCGCCATGGTGCAGAGGCTACACGGTAGAGGGAGCAGAGGGTCGAGCGTTCGTCCAAGAGAGAAAGCCATCGATAAGTGAATGATGTGACAGCTGGCCGGTGAGAGGGGTCAGCTCCTACCTCTAAGCCTGACGGAGAAACGGCGGCCGGAAAACACGGTAAGAGGGAGGTAGGTTACTGAACACCCTAAACCCTAACCCTAACTGAAGTTGAGATGCTCCAATCAGCCCAAGACTCCAACAGGCCCAAAAGCAAGAGATCTGTAAAAAAAACAAAATTGGCTCTGATGAACAGTGAAATTTCATCTTGCTTTTTAAGTTAGTAGATTCTGCCCAGTTATATTATTCATATACATTTGATATGTGACAGTAATATATATCTTATCCTATTCTTGCTTATTAAAGGTAATTTTCACCTGGATGGAAGGGAGAAGTTGTATTAACAAACTTGAAAGTTGTAAAGATCATTCTTAAGTTAAATGTGGTTCTAGCCCATTAGCCCATCAAGTTGGGAAAGTAAGCTGCATATGTGACCAGTCCACAACAACTGGAAAAAGGAAATTATTTTTTTGACTGGTTACATAGAAATTACTCAGAAAGTTGTACATTAAAACTTAAAATGAATATCAAAATAACTGTTAACCCACAATTAACTCTACAGGACTACAACATTTTACAAGTCATGGACTCAAATAATATGAGCAGGCGTAATGATGACTCATGCTGAACATGAAGTGGAGTCAAGCTCACCAAGAAGCTCCTGAGTGCAGAAAATGAGATGACAGAGTTGTGAGGGTGTCAACCATATCCAAATAATTTTGAAATGCCTGTGCGATAAAAATAGTCACCTACTAATGGTAATACAAAAAGTAAAAGCAAATTCACATGGCTTGGAAGCACAACTTACCAAAACCAAGATAAATATTATAGCTAGCTATTCCAGGCTGACCAAGCCAAAACTTTCCCGGCTTTGAAACTAAGCCTCTGTGATGGGATACTCAAACACAACATCTTTGCCAGGCAGATTCATGTACACTGCGGCAAAAGTCTCCAACTTGTACTCGTTGTTCTTCGTTCCTTTGGGTCCAAGAAAACCTATTCACAGAAGGACAAACATACAAGGAACAAGGAATGAATAAAAACTATTGCAAAGGTAAATTAGTAGCATGTTTGGATCAACTTCTCCCCAAAATTGATTCTAACATAAAATCAACTGTCGAAGGATTTACAAACATGCAATAAGTTGCAAACTTCATAAGCAAATGACAACAAGTTTCACAGACACATGTTTAAACATTGGGATTCATTTTCCAATATAACATGCACATTCATTTACATGGTAAAGAGACATTTTATCCTATAAGAAAAACTTCTGATAGTTGATTGAACTACACGATAACTTTGGAAGTTGATAGGAAACAATAGCTCTACCTTCATAATTTTGGATCCATCAACTCGATACCTCACGCGCTTCCCAACAATCTCAGCAGGAAATACCACATCCTCTAACATTGCTTCATGAACAGCACTAAGGGTACGGGTGTGGGAACATTGCAGAACCTTTCTTTGGTGGTCTCAATATCCTCCGGGTGGCAATCAAGATGGCATCCTACATGTTTAATAGGATTTAGACAGGTCAGTGACAAAAAAACAAAGCTGCTCCAAAGTAAAGATTAATCAATATGAGATTGTTCAACAAGAATTTTCATTCAGGGGTAAATACTTAGTATGAGCTAATACGGAAGGGTCATATTGAAATTTCTCAGGAAAGAGGAATAACAGAAATAATCATGCCAACATGTAGTAAATGAATTGCACTCTCAACTCAAGATGAAGCAATCATGTATTGTGGTTTGTGGACATAAATCACTACTATTTCGTTACCAGGAGGTTTCACCAGTGCACTTCTTCATGATTAGTGTGTTTGAATTTCTGTTGGCAATGGTTAAAAGAACTTTTAACATAAATCCATGCCTCGCAATGGATTGCAGAAAAAGTATTTGGAAGTAACAGAAATTAAAACACACATGGAGTCAGGTTTGATAAAAGATTTTTCAAATTACAACATCAGAGTGAGTGACCGATGCAATGAGCACCAATACAGTACAAAAATGTATTCAAACTAACAAAAAACAATGTCAATGCCAAAAAAGTTAACTGCAATTCTACACAACAAAAATAAATTAAACTGAACTTACCTTCCCACTAAACTTATTTACAAGCTCCCTGACAAGTCTAACATGAATCTTCAGCAAAGATTTCCTGACTTACCAGGATTTATTGACTTACCATTTCAAATGGAGATCCTGAGCAATTTATACTGCCTCTGAATCTGGTGCCATGACAGCAGCTATATTTGGCGACACCCTGCACAATGCTAACAATTTAAAGGAGCAGAAATGGTATGAATACAAAGAAATTGATGTTGACAACACATTCCATAAGATTCCCTAAATAGCTCTCGTTTTCCACGTCTTGAAACTAATTGTCTCTTGTTTGAACTACAACAGAGTCACGTCAGTGTCATTCATACAAAGATTGTGCATATCCAAGTAAACCAACATTTCCATCAGTATATCGTAACCAATTTTTTATAAGCATAATTACATGCTAAGCCATACATGGTAGAATGGATTGAAAATTAGAAAAATAAAAAATAAAAGTTACTTTTGTTGATTCTTCAACTGACATCAGACGGCTGTGCTCTCTCTCACAAAATGTTCAAAAGCTGTAGAGGCAAAGATCTTCCAAACTATCAACATTGTTGAAAATAGACGACGCGCTATATATGTATGGCAACCAATTATCATGAACATCATACAAATTTTTTAACGTACTATTATATGTATCCCAACCAAGTATTGTATGTATCATACAAATTATTCCTATGGTGTTTAAAATTTGACATTAATTAGAAAAATAAGGGAAGTGATTGATGGAACGATTGAAGATAAAAAACATGGTAACCTTTTTTATTCACTTCCACTCCTCTATCGTCAGCAGCATTCCTCCTACTTTTACTCACACATAGACACATAGTTACATTTGCTAATTTTTCAACTAATTTCACATAGTTGTGCTCTCTCTCTCTCTAAATGTCCAAAAGAAGCAGAAACAATATTTCCCACTTATCATGTGCGTCCAATTGATAAGAAGAAACGTCTTAAGGAGTTCTTCTGATACTTCAAAGTCTGCTACAAAATTCAAAATCAATTGAAGATTCAAGCTATATTAAAAAAACTTAAAATGGATTTCAAATTAATTGTCAAAGCTAGTGCATGTTTGGTTTTCTTTTGAAAGTCTAGTGCATTGGAAATCAAAATTGCACATTACGAGGTGCCCGTGAAAGGAAGAAAGGACCTCTATTGGCATTCTGTTGGCATCAACAAAAAAACAAAACGTGCTCGCTAGCATGTCTAAAACATTTGCAAATCATGGACTCAAATAAATATGAGCAGGCTCAGTGTGTTCAACTTGAAACAGAGACAAGCTAGGTAATCAGGACACACCTTGAAATGACACGACAGAGTTGTGGGGTACGGTGTCCACCAAATCTAAATGAATTTGAAATGTCTGCAATAAAAATAATATACTATTAATTAATTAATACATAAAGAAAAACACAAAATAAACAGGAAAGTAGCTTGGAAGCACAACATACCCAAACCAAGGTAATAAGAAATAACATCTTATCATTAGCTGTTCCAGGTTCCCCGAGAAAAAAACTTATCTGGTTTTAAGTATGGTCGTGGCTCACAGAAAAACCATATGACAGCATGTTTCACCTTAGACACGGCTTTTTCCAGTGTGTTCTTCAAGTTCATTATTTGAAACTCTCAGAGCGCTGGAATAGTCATTAACATGCACCATCACCATTATCATCTTTTTCTTTGTTATAAAGAGGGCATATTCCGCACATCTCGGGATATACTTTTAAACCAAGCCACTTCGGAAAAAAGTCAAACGTGAAGTTGAGGGCATGAAAGGTCACTTTGTCAATGCTTGCAAAGTCCATTAAGTAATGTTTCCATAGGAATGTGTGCTTGACATGTCCCATTCGATAACAACTCAAACTCAAAGAATCGTTTAACTGAACATCGTTGGGAATGATATATTTGAAGCCATCAGATTCAAGTGTTAATCTGTATCGAAAACCACGACATCTAAGTTTCAAGAGAGGCATGTCTTCATGACGTAAAACGACACACACAGCAAATCCAATGAGCCTATTATAATTGCATTGATCTAGAGAGCTCTTATTCACAGTAACTGAATTTCCCTCGCCACGATAAGGGAACCAATCAGGAACTGCACTCCCTGGAAAGCAATAGAACACAAACCTATATGCATCCTCAATGATCCTCAGCCTTGCATCGGCCAAAACATCACTACAAGCACTTGGATATTTTTCTTCTTCATAATTGGTGAAATAAAGTTTGAAGGTACCCTCTTTCCTTGGATTTGGCATCATCAATCTTCTAATGGATGGGCAATTAAATGCCAATAGCTGTTTCATAAATGGTGGAAGCTGTGGGATACATTCAAGCATTCTGCAACCACTTACATCAAGTGATTCCAACCTTGAAAGATGAGCAATACTCTCTGGAAGGTTCACAATTGCGGTGTCTTGCAGTGACAGTTTACTTAATGATATCAAGCGACCTATGTCATTTGGGATTTCTGTTAACTTACAGCAAAATGAAAAGTCAAGCTCAGTGAGAAGGTTTAGATTACCAATGCTGCTTGGAAGTGACTCCAGATTACGGCACTCGTTCAGACACAGGGTTTGAATGCCCACCAAAAAATCCAACGATGAAGGCAGTTTTTTAATTGCTGTTTCTGTTAAGCTAATGTGAGCAAAACTTTCTGCAGGCTCAAAGATCTGTGGGAAGGTCTTTAGCTTTGAGCAACCCTTAAAATCAAGTCCTGTCAGCTTCAATTTGAAAATGCTGCTTGGACAAGTTTCAAGTGATTCACAGTCGGTAAGGTCTAACTTGCAGAGTTTGGTGAGTCGTCCAATCCATGAGGGAATAATCTTAAGCCTTCGGCATTTGTTCAAGCTCAGTTCTTCAAGCCCCACCAAACGCTGCAAGGATGAAGGTAGTTCTTGTATTGCTGTTCCATCTAAGACAAGCACAGCTAAATTTTCCATTGTCTTCTCAATTTCAGGGAATTTTTCCAAATTTGAGCAACCACTAAGAATAAGTCCTCTTAGCAATTTCAACTTATAAAGGTCGTTTGGAAGGCTTGTAAGGGATCTACAATTACCAAGATTTAACCAACAAAGCTCATATGAAACTCGTGAGGGCTGAATTTCTCTAAAAGAAAGATTTTTTAAATATTTTTCGTCTAGACCTTTTCCATTCATCTCCTGATAGCCAGAGGGACCTTTTGCATCATCACAAATTTCTATAGCCATTCCATCAAAATGTGGACCACGTGATTTAACCACCTCGGTTCTATTGATTGAAAACGTTTCGAGCTTCCAACAATCACAGAGCCATACTACTCCAGAAGATCTTGATAGAATATTGCTACGAAGATTTAAACTCGTGAGCTGAAAACAACCTATCAACCATACAAAATTGAGCCTGTTGAGGAGCCTCGAGGAGTAAACTTGAGTCAAGCTTTCACAACCACTAAGAGTTATTTCCTCAATATTTGGAAACTTAGAAAGGTCTGGTATTCGAATAAGGTCTGAAGAAAAACTAAGATTTAGCCTTTTCAAATTTGGTAATTCCTGGTGTAAAAAGTAAATGATTAGGTGACAAAAAATGTATGTATACTTAACTCTATATGCAGGGCATAATGAACAAGAGTACCATATTCTTATACAAAACATAAAGAACTAAGTTGTAGCATTCAATTCTATAGTGATAAGATTAAAAATTAAAGACTATTCATAACTAAAAGAAAAAGGTTAATGGTCAAATTAGTCTCTAAGTTTGTAAGCGAGTTTGATTTTAGTCTTTCAATCTGAGGAAAAATAACGTTTAGTGGCGGTTAAAAACCGTCTATAATTGTAAAAATGACTACCACTAAACGTCGTTTTTCCTTAGTGAGACTAAAATCATACTTGTTTACAAACTCGGGGATTAATTTGACTATTAACTCAAAGAAAAATTCTAGTAACACTCACTTTAACGCTCCCCTAGCCTCTTCAACGCTCTCTCATTGTTTGGTTAAAATCCATGTGGAGTCTACTAAAAATATGGACAACCCTTCCAATTAAGTGGATTCACATGAATTTCAACCAATCAATGAAAGAGTTTTAAAAAGAGTGTTGCAAATGAACATAGCATAAAGCTTGAATTACCTGATCATCCTCCCAAAGTTGTTCAAGAGAGCTTTTAAACAACACAATTTCAACAAGATTTTCTGGACAAAAGTCCAACGGCAAAGATCGTAGAGGAAATTCATCCCAATGAAGAACTTTTAAACCATCCGGAAGACTTCCAAAACTTGCAGGAAGGATCACATTCGATTGACCTTCGAAGAACGAAGAATATTTATGAAAATGGAGTATTCTCATATTTGGCATATGTTTGAAAGTTTCTGGATGTAGTTGAACTTCTTTTATTTTGTATATTTCAAGGAATATACATTGTATTGCATGCGTCCCCTATAAGTAAATGCAGGGTGTTATGGATAAATAAACATAAAGGGTGTATAGTTGCAGGAAATTTAATAATTGCTAAGTGCTTCGCAGTATGTGAGAAGTAAATCCATGAGATTATGTGAGTTATCAAGTGGGGGTTGAAGTGCAGAAGAAAATACCTTGTTATTTCTTAAAACATGATAAATTTCTTCATGGTCCCATAAATGACTACGTTTTCCAGGATCATTGACACATTGTCGACGAACAATTTCTAATCCCATTTCCACCATTAGACCATGCACAACGATTCGATCTCTCCAAATTGATATAAAACCCCTATCTTTGAGAACATCCATTCCAATTTGAGCAGAGAAACCACAATTATCTAGTGTGTGTTCTACAATATGCTCCAAATGTCCTCTATAGAAACAAGCTATGTCAAGAAATATTTCCTTCTGTTCATTATCCAGTCCATCATAGCTTAATTTCAACACATTGAAAATTTTATCATCGGGAAACTTTTCCAACTTTTGCAGCCCACTTTCCCATGCTTTCTTTGCTTTACCATAAAGCAATGAGCCCAAAACTTCGAGAGCTAATGGAACCCCTTTAGCATATTCTAATACCTTTTCTACCAAGGCCGTATAACCTTCTATGGGATAGTTTTGTTTAAAGGCCTTCAAACTGAAGAGCTTTAGAGAATCTTGGGAATCCATCTCTTTTACCTTATATATTCCATCAGCTTCAGCATTCCAAAGCACTTGGATGTCTCTGCTAGTCACAATGATCCTACTTCCCTGGCCAAAGTTTCCACGCCCTCCAAATAATTTTTGAACTTGACTCGAATCTTTCACATCATCAAGAATAAGGAGAACCTTTGCTCGTTTGACCCTTTCAATTGCAAAATGTAATCCATTGGACGAGATCTCTTCCTCCAGAAGTTCTGATAAGTATTTTTTACGTAGAGAGTCCACTCCAATTCTTTCAATTTCTTGCTGAGCATTTATAATGCAGCTCCTGGAACTGAATTGTATAGCCAGCTTGTTATGTAATGCTCGAGCAAGTGTAGATTTACCTATTCCTCCCATGCCCCAAATTCCTATGATCCGAACACCTGCTGACTCAAGGTGCAGCAAGGATTGGACTTGTGCAATATGCTTGTCAATTCCAACCACTCCTTGATTATCACTTGAGAAAGAACGATCCAATTTTCTTAAAATATCTTCCACAATATTCTTGACAAGCATAGATTCTGGTCTGGAACACATAAAAGGAACAAAAGCATTAGTCTTTAATTCTCCATAGGAGTTTATATGAACCAACAATCGAATATTATTTGGTAGGGAAACATAATGGTGTCATATTTATTGCTTTTAATCTGTAAAACATAGTTTGTCATATTAGTTCCATTCTAAGGGCTCGTTTGGTGGTCAGGATATGATAAGAATAGAATATGATAAATGATTGGATAAGGAGAGGATATGATAAGATCATGATACACTGTTATGTCTCATCCTATCATGCATTTGAGGTGAACATGATATTGATAGGATATGATAGAAATAATGAAAAATGTATCAAATTTTCCTTTGAAATAAAAAATTCATAATATTCATAAACTGATATCTTATCATGTCAGGATAATTTTTATCATAACTCCCCCTCATGATAACTTTTACGTATGATAGACAAGATAAGATGAGGGACAAGATAGTGCTATCTTATCCTGCTAGCGTAACAAACAACATATTACAATAGGATATGATTATAGATAAGGGACAAGATATGATTATTGCTATCATATCATATCTTCTTATCCTGTCCACCAAACAGACCCTAATTTTATTAATTGACATAGGATATAATTTATTAATATGGAGGTGCCAATTCCAATAATATATTATTTTTTTTACACCAAGAAGATAAATTGCACTTGTCCGGAATCGATTCTTGAACCTCTCCCTTTTTTTTTCTTGAATATCTCCCTACCCAACTCATATGTTCCAGCTCCTACCATTTAAACTATCAGAGCCTCTATGACTTAGCGGTCTAGAGTTCGATCCCTGCTCCCCTCACTTTCTAATTAAAAAAATGGAATTTAATTAAGCACATGGTAGGCGGGCCTGTGCATTATCCACGCTTCAAGCCAAAAGGGCTCTTGCGTGAGGGGCGTGTTAGAATAATATAAAACCAATTGAATTTACCCTACCTTCTTACAGTACGGGACAATTCCAAAAATATATTGATTCAAATGAAAAACATTTATCAACGCATGTATAATTTCAACAGAAAAAAAAAACATGATTAATGGTGTGGAATCAATCAATCAACACAAAAATTACTAAATTAGTCACCTGGTGGTGCGTGAATTCCAGCCAGAAATTCCAGCTGCTTCGGTTAGAGAAACCTTCCACCTCCGTGTTACTTCATCCTTAAACCGGTTTTCATGGTTAACAAATGCATCTGCATAGCTTTCTTTTTGTTGCCTTACACTGGATGGATCCACCTTGTAGAAAACTGGTATCACATCCCTTCCATATCTTTTCCTGCATTCCAGAATCTTTGCAAGCTCATCCAAACACCACGAAGAAGAAGCATATTGTTGTGAGAAAATGATGACATAAATAGTGGACTGTTCAATTGCTTTGTAGAGTTCAGATGAGATCTCATCGCCTCTCTCTAATTTGTAATCAATGAACGTATTGATGTTTTTCCTGCCAAGTTCAGCATAAAGATGACTAGTGAAGTTCTCACGCGTGTCTTCCCCTCTAAAGCTCAAAAACACATCATACTTTGGAGGAGGAGGGGACATAACAGCAGCAGTAGCAAAAGAAGAAGATGAAGAACTCCCCAACATTGGAATAAAAAAAATTCTTCCCTTCTGGTTGGATTGTCTTTGCATTTGGCATTAATATGTCATTATATCATATATATTATTGACCATAAACCTCTGATAGATCAACTATATACTTTGGAAACTTCCACGCGCCATCCAATAATTTGACCAGTCAACTATAGACCTTTGTGATTCATTTTTATGTACTTGCAACTGAAAGTTCTAAATATTTGGCAGGCAATTTCAAATGCAAGTAGCTCAATTATTTACTGCTGGTCACTCTTCCTTGATAATTCAAGTCATTTTTTATTTGTGATCCACCAAGTAGGCTAAGAAACTTCTCGGTTTTTTATTTGTAATTTTTAAACTTCAAGATATAGATTTAAAAACAAGGGTTCCTAAAAACAAATTAACAAACATACCAAAATTTGTCTTGGGGTATATTCAGCAGTCTATGCTTCCTCTATTCCTAACCAGTGGGAAATTCTTGGGAATCATCTCTTCTCGTTACGTGACGTTGTTACTGTCCCATGGCTAGTGGCTGGAGACTTCAATGAAATATTCCTCCCCTCAGAGGTCAGAGGCGGAGCCTTCCTTGCTAATCGGGCCACTCGTGTTGCTTAAGTGCTAGATTCTTGTAGATTGGTGGATCTAGGTGTAGTGGGTAGTCAGTTCACATGGCACATGAAATGAAGGTCAACAACATAATAGTTATGTCAAAGAGATTAGATAGAGTCCTCGGAGATATTAATTGGCGATTGGAGTCCCCGGAAGCCTATGTAGAAGTGCTTCACAAGATTCATTCGGATCATTATCCTTTGATGATTAATTGTGGGGTGGCTCGCCATCAACCATCCTCTAGATCTTTCAAATTCATGGCTGCTTGGGCGGAGCATCCAAATTCGCTGCCACTTGAGGCTTCTCCCAAGCTGACAGAGGTAGCGAAGTTCCTTCTAGTGCAACCGATGACAAAAGAGGAGGTGAGGACAGCCTTGATGTCCATGAAGTCATTTACAGCACCAGGGCCGGATGACTTCCAACCTTTCTTCTACAATAAATATTGAGATCATGTGGGCGAGGATCTTTGGAAACTTGTGTGTGTCACCTTTGAGGAAGGGGGAGTTGATGTGAAGCTCCTGGAAATTTTGGTGGTCCTCATCCCCGAAGTGGACTGACTATCCAACGACGATTAAGAGTTCTGTCCCATCAGCTTATGTTATGTCACCTTGAAACTTATTACCAAAGTCATGGTTAATAGAGTGAGACCATTCCTAGACAATGTGGTCGGCCTGATGCAGAATAGCTTCCTGCCAGGCAGAGGAACAATGGACAATGCCTTCTTGAGGGATTGCATTCCATGGAGGTATTACTTGTTGTTTTGTGCAGAGGGATGTGAACCAGGTAGCTGATTGGCTAGCTAGCGTCGCGTTGCAGTTTCCGCTTGGAATTCACGTGCTCCCTTCCCCGTTTGGAGACTGTCATCGGTTGTTGTCATTGGACTTGGCTACTGGTGGGCGTGTTGCCTAGTTGTTTTCTTGGGGCTTAGCCAGTTAGCCCCCTCCATGTTTCCAAAAAAAAAAGTTGTCTTACTTGTCTTTATTGTATAGAACTCGTGCATAGAGTTTCTTTAATTTAAAATCAAAAGAAGTCCTAAACCTTATATAATCACCTTAGTTGTATATTATTAATATTAGTATTTCTCATATACGTATATTATTTAACAGTGGTAAATTTATAATCATTTTGGTGAATATGATAAATTGGCAATGTAAAATCAGTTTGGAATTTAGATAGTAACTTGACTTTTATCCCAATCTATAAGAAGAAGAATTGTACAATCCTAACGTTAGTTTACACTCGTGTTACGATTATCTAAACATGGGCTCAATTGGTGGCATAATACTCAATTTACAAACTATGCTTTCCATTCTCAAAGAACGTGTGAAAAATGAACATTGTAATTTTTTATTTGAGTAAAATACACTCCCCTCCCTTGAGGTTTGCCAATATAACACTCAGCCCCATTCTTAATCAAAATCTACACTCCACCCCACTTACTTTACCAAGTTAAGTATATCTTAAAAGATGCTCACGGAATATTCTTTTTCATTCCAAACTAATAGATTTAAATTTTCAAATAATATAAAAAATATTTTAATGTTATTTTTATTTAAAAAAGTTTAAGAAATTTACGATTAATATTTTTGTAATAATCTATTTGAAACTATTTACTGTATTATATGTATGTTGAGGAAAGCTACAAATATTCTCACAATATAATTTATAATATTAGATGACTTTTTTCTTCATAAAATTCATCTTGGATTATATAATTTTAAGATATATAAATTATATTTTAATTTTTTATTGGTAAATTGAAAAGATAAATTGTATCATCTAAGACTTCCCACACCCAATTCATATATCTCAAAGCTTTTACCACTTGAGCTATCATTCGAGGACATACAACATCATGTGATTGAGATTATTAAGAATTTAAATCCATTTTTTTTGAGATATGAAACTATACCTTATTCAGTTATTCTAGTAGACCAAACAGTTCAAGTAACAACCATCTCTTATTTGTTGCATTTTCCATTTTATTTGCTAAGATAATATTGCATGTTGCAAGTGCAACCAATCTATGAAGCTAATAATATACTAATTGAGAAGGTGACCAGAACAACATAATTTTTTTTCGGGCTTTTAATTGGAATCAATGTCATCTAATTAATCATGGAATTTTGTTAGTACAATTAATCATGAAAATAGGTTAAAAGAAAAATAGAAGTATTTGTTTAGTCTAAATTTATATTTGTAAACTTAAATGTTATTGATATTCCTATACAATATTGTGAAAATATTTAATTGTAAATATCTTAAACTTCTTGAAATAAAAAATAATAAAGGGATTTTTTTTAATTTATAATTATTTAAATATTTAAATTTATTAGTTTGGAATTAAAGAGAATATTCCGTTAACATCTTTTAACATGTAGTTAACTTGTTAGATTTAGTGGGGTGGAGTGTAGAATTTGGTTAAGAATGGGGTTGGGTGTCATTTTGACAAACCTAAAGGGAGAGGAGTGTATTTTACTCTTTTTATTTTTTTTTATGAAACTATGAACATTGCTATTTGCTACTTGATACTATTTAACATTCATAATATATAGCACTGAAAATGTGTATATATGCCCCGTAAACTAAAAACCAAAGTCAAAGAGTTTGTTTTCAACTCCATAGGGGCATACGGATACCAAGTATGACGCATATGGTTACTCTAAAATCAAATGGGGAAATACCATCTAGCACTCCTTTTGCCCATGTATTGTACAAAGAATGGCCTTCCCAAATGCATTGATAGATACTTTTCACTCAATGAAGGCCTACAAATTGACTGCATTGCTTAGGCCTCCTCAATTAAAATCATCAAAGCATGAGTAGAATCCCTATTCTACCAATTTGAAATGAAATTTTTGTTTAGCTAGGAAAAACAAAGCCAGCCGTTAAATTCAAAGCATGAGTGCATGACAGCAACGACATACAAGTCCAGCTCGTCTAAGCAGCTCCCCTCTCCCTTTAGCTTCTCTAATCCGTACAAGAATCGGTCATTTAGTGAAGCTGCCTCACATACTTCATAGGAAACTTAGGTCGAACATATTAATTTAACTCATTCTGTGCTAATTTTACTTCTGGACTAGATTCTGTGATAATAGGTCCCAGCCAGCAAGCAACTATGAATTCATTTTTCTCTGCAATTGAAGAGATCAAAACAGTTGTTCAAGTTTCTACTAGCTTCACCTGCTCGGAATTTATCCAAAGCTGGTGAACATATACAAGCACCTAAGTTTAGCTCCAGCATTACAACATTCGCCAAGGTTAACCAGTAGCAAAGGAGCAATCAATGACATTTAGATCAGTAAAGATTTCAACCCAAAGTTTCCAACTGTGTTGCAACTAACAAACCTGGTTTCCTAGCTTTAAGAATGGCACCAAGGCTCTTGAAGTCTGGATAAGTTCCAAGAAAAGAGCATGGCAAGCACCTATTTGGAGTACACAATCAAATTTGAAAAGGGTACCGAGAGTCAAGCGTATGTTCATAGTCCATAGATAAAGGAAGTGACATTGGACCTCTTGTTATATAAAAGGATTTACTGATCCCAGAAAGAAAAGCCCCGATCTCTTGTTACTCTTCTGGTCTCGGGTTCGCGAAGAAAAGCTTTTTCCTTATCAAATTTACTGGGTGTGGCCTTGACTTTCTTTTCAACAGTATCATCTTCCAATTGATTGTGTTCTAAATCTGTCACCTGGCCTTCTGTTCCCTGTCTCCCAGAAAGCCATGCCTGCAGCATCTGTTCTGTCTTTGGTTCAGGGAGGAACCCTTTCCTTTGCATCTCTATGTAATAATCGTGTGCTTCCTTCACCTTTCCATTCAGAAACAGCCCATGAATCAGTACAATATAAGAGCTGCGATCATGGCTGACTCCGTCTTCCCTCATCATATTCCATATCTTAAAGACTTCATCCAGCTTGCGCCAGCGGCAAAACTTTCTTATCAACATTATGTAAGTCTCAATAGTTGGGTAGCACCCTAGCTCTCTCATTTTGTCCAGAAGCTCAAATACTTCTTCCTCAACCCTTAATATTCGGAAGAAAGCATGAAAAGTCCGAATTGTTGGGGTTATGTTCCGCTTCATCATATCATTAAAAACTTCTTTGGCTTCATCAATTTTGCGGTTTTTGCAGAGGGGCTTGATCAGCGAGTTGTAAGTAACAACATCAGGAGTAACATTGTTTTTCTCCATTGTTTGAAGGAGATTGACAGCTTCTTTCACAAGCCTACCCTTCGCAAGAGCATGAATGACAGCATTATAAACCTTCCTATCTGGAGTAATCTTCTTGTTCTTCATCTGATCAAACAGCTGGAACACCTTGTAAAGTTTGGAAGATTTTGAATAGCAAGACATGATGCTTGCATAGGACACAACATCATGTTGGATTCCTCTCTTGCTCATCTCATGCCAAACCCTTTCTGCTTCTCGCGCGCTAACAATCAAGTTGCACCATCCATTCAGAATGATGTTAAAGCTCTTGATTTCAAGAGGGAATACATTTTTATTGCAGAAAAGTAAGTGCTCAGCATCCTGCACATTCTTGTACCGGCAAAGGGCAGAAAGAAGGCCTTGAAATTCGTCTATCCCAACTTGAAAGCCAAACCGCTTAAAAGCATAGAAAGTGTTTATAGCCCTCCCAACATCACGCACAGCACAGTATTTCCTGATCATGATCAAGAGAGTTTGCGGGGTGACAAGAGACGGACCAGTTCCACCTCCTCTCATCACCTCAATCAAGTTCCAAGCAGTATCAAACTTCCTCATTTTCCCAAGGATGGAGATCATGGAATGGTACTCACGAACCGAATGAGCATACCCCGGTTGCTTCCCAGCCCACAAGAAAAACGTGAACGCGGCTTCCCAATCGTTGCGAATTCTCGAAAGGACCTCCACAACCAGCTCTGACGACACCCTAACACAGCAAAGCTCAAGCTTATGCTTAATCTCAGATGGTCGAGAACCCGGTTCGTGCATTATATCCAAAATGGTTTTAACATCTTGGGCAAGAACAACATCCCTTATATGTAATCTAGTACCATTCTTATCATTGCCATCAACATAATCATCATCATCATCATCATCGCCATCATCGTTATCCTCATCTGATCCTAGAGCAGGGGAATCAGTTGACACCCCAAGGCTTCTGATTGAAGATGAACTTGAAAAGAGCCTCGGTAAGTAACCAAAATTTAGTGGAGGAGCTAAAGCAGTGTCAAAAACATTGGGATTAACTAAACGACGACGAAAGTGATTCGCGCCTTGTTTGGTCTGGCTGATGCGTTGCAGCACAGAAGATAGCTTAGATCGGATTCTGATCATGATTGAAGAATGTGCAAATCAATCTTTGGAAATTTGTATAGAGCGCTAAAGCAAGATGAGCCAATTTCTTGGGTTCTCAAAACTTGAGCGGAAGGTGTTTGAGAAAATGACTCAGAGAAATGCAAAGCGAATTGATTACATACTTAACTTGCACATCAAAAGCAGTGTGTGACAAGAATCGCAAGTTGTTGTTATACGGAGTGATTTGGAGAAAGTAACTTCAAATTTCGCGGGAATGGAGACAGAGAGAGAAATGACATACCAAATCCTTGTCGACGTTAACTAAAGCAAACACAATGCTACTGATTGAAGTTGGGGCGTTGGGCCATTTATAAAGCTTCCAGAGGAAAAATGTGCCTCTTGTGAAAAAATTATATAAAATTGCTACTAGCAAGCAACTCATGGTATTTAAGAGTCAAACCCACATAATTTAGCCGGTGGTTTATTCAAGTGGTACCTAGTTAAATTTCTTAGGTTCGAATCTCATGCATATAAAAATTTCTTAGGCTCAGAGAGTATAGGATTGAATGACAAAAAAAATTATTCAAATGATTATAATATATATTTATTTCATCTCATTCCATTTCACCCTTTATTTTTTATTTTTATTTTTTTTGTATTTCAGTTCACTTTCAAAAAAAAACAAAAAAAAAAACAATCGCTAAAATAAAAAAAGTTGTCACATAGAAATACTACTTAAAGAATATATCAAAATATGAATGTGTTATACATAAAATCTTTTGCACAAATTTGATTAGCGTCACTAGCCTTTATTATGCTTGGAGGGTTTGTAGGTATTGGTTTTGCATTTATGTGGTTCTGGTACAGTAAGGTGGATCTCGTAGTGTTGCTGGAAGCTAGATTTGGTCATGCTTCAATTTTATACTGTTGGCCAATGTGTATACTATGTGGATTGCAACGTCCTGATACTGATATATTGTGGTGGGCTGCGGTGTGGAATGCATGTGGTGATCATATTGCCATTACTGGTTTAAGTTTGGTGGCTTTTATTTCACTAGTTTTATTTTGATGTATTTTGACTTGTAACTGAATTCTTTCTTGTATTAAGGGTTAGTGTACCCCTTGTACCCCTTTTAATACAAAGTTTTGTCTAAAAAAAAAATGCAATTCACAAACACATTACTTTTTTAAGTACTCTTGTAGTTCGTATTTATGATAAGTGTCTTGAATTTTTTTTTTTAATAATTGTATTGTGAGAGAGATGTACCTTAGGATGAAAACGAAGAGTAACTCAAGCCTTTAGAGTTTAGACCCAAACACTGCATGTGGCATGCTAGGTTTGAGTCAAGAAGAAATGAGAAAAATTAAAGGAGTAGCTTTTGCTGCGAATGTAACCATTTAGAGACAAAAATGAAATGGTGCAAGTATCACCATTTTTGTTCCTTAGACGCACTTAATGAATCGAATGAATCAACCAGAGCCGCAAATCAGATATTTTGTGAATTACTTACATAAGAAAAATAATGAAACTATAATCTCCCCTTATTCCTGAAAAGTAGACCCCGATCCAATTTCAATATAGCCTGAAAGTAATTTCTGATTATCGATAGTATTTCACTGCAAAAATCCTTGTGATAGAACTCATACCCTGAGATTTCGGATGAGGGATCTAAGTGAAGATAACTGTTGCCTTACGAAGATGACACAGCTTCTATGGCGCTTCCTAGAGGCCATGCTGCCTCAACAAGGGCATCATCGTACTTAACTTTCTTCACCAATGTAACCTCTTGCCATGGATATATACCTGTCAACAAGTAAAAGCAATCAGTACAAAAGTAACACCATAACTAAGTGGGTAGTTAGAAATTCTTCTACAATTATTCTTAAGCCAAAATCAATTTTCGGGAGAAGCTCTGTGAGTAGCTTCTAGGTGACAAAATTGATTCTGAGAAAAGAAAGTTGAACCAAAAGTGCCAAGACTTAGTAGAAACATCATTATCATGTATAACTATTCCAACATGGGAATGAAACCTACCAAACCCATCAACAAGCAGTGTATACTGGTATACAAGATCCATGCAAATATATGGAAGGTTCCCATCTTCAATATGTGGATATGTGGATTTGGCATCCCCAAGTTTTGTTTGACAAGCTTGCTTAGCTGCATCCTCAAAATCTGCAGGACGAACTATAGCAACTGGTGCGTTTGGATCAGCAAAACCGGCCTATGAATGAAGAATGTGATTAGGATGGCAAAGCATCAGAGCACTAGAAGTAGAAGCCATCGACACTTGTTCCAAGGGAGAATAAAATGAATAAATAAATACCTCGGCAGCCCGGTCAAAGAAAAATGAGGCAACAAAAAGATTTTTCTGCCCATCCCCCCCTCCACCATTCCATATACCACCAAAAGTGCACTTCATATGTGTGCATGTTGACTCATTTACTTTGAGAGCCTTAAGGGCTATGCTTTTGCATTCGTTTAAGCTTGACCCAGAAGGGTTGGACGAAGCCTTAAATGGCTTTCCTCCATATTTGTATGTTCCTAAAAAGAATTTAAGAAAAAAAAAATCACTTGGTATCAGAATCATAAGGCTGGAAGAAAAAGTATATGGAAGGCTATATTATATTCACTTTAAAATTCAGAACTCTTTCCCTTCAACTGATGCAAGGCTTAATCCTTCAAAATAGCACCAGGCGAAAGTACAAATAAGCACCAAATAGCACTTGGCATACAGAAAGGAAAAGCTATATTTACCATCATAGCCAGATAAGATACAAGGGTTTACAGCATCACCAGAAACCTTTAACATCTCAGCACGAGCAGCTAGTAAACCATAGCGCAAGTAACTGAAAGCAAGATGTAGAAATATATTAGACACAGAAAATAATATTACAGAATATCTATCTATTATCTAACTGAACACTGACTAGTATCATGAAAATGACTACAATGTGGAAGTACTCAACTTCATGAGTTAATATTCCTAAAAGAAAAGATGACATTCATACTGGCTTATAAAGTGCAAGAAGAAAAACCTGTGAACATAGAGGTAATATTTCCTTCCCCTCAGGAACATCTCCTTGACATATGGGTCCTGTCCATCTGTTACTTTTGGAGCCTGGGCAGCCTCAGTCTCTGAGATGGCATATGCCATTTGAACAGATCCACCTCCAAGATCAACTACCCCAACTGTCTTTGAATAATCTTTTCCCAAGTTTCCCAATAGATAGTTAATTGTAACCTTCAATAAAACAAATGACAATAAGAAGGTAAGACAAACAAAACACTGCATCAGTTCTTTAGAGGAGAGATTACACGAAGTTCTTAATTCCCTTCTACTAGTAGTTCATATTGATGTCTTTAATTAACATACACTTGAACGAAACAAAGGTTTTCTTGCAGTGTGTGTGACATTAGTGGGCAAGGAGAAGCTATCCGAGCACACGTTCAGTGTATTAACTTACAGAAAATATCAGATCTGTAACTTTCTAGTGTTCCAAAATCATCCATTTTTAGATTTGAGTTCTAACGAAATTGTATTTTTCTGATACATCTAAGCATTGTTCATAAAACAATCATGTCAAAGAAAACTGTAGATGAAGGAGTTTCATTTATGCCAGGGAACCTAGAAGCTTTTTATGGTTCGCTTGATTCAACTAAAATTTATCCTGTGGAACAATTACTTATGTTTACATTAGTCAGTTCACCAATCAACTATGCTAAAAGCTTAAGCAGGTATGTGAAGAAATATAAATAATTTTATACTATATTTCTAACATGCTCCCTCTTGCAAGAGCCTATTGGGCTTGAAGCGTGGACAATGCACATGCTCACCTACTTTGTGCTGAAATACAACTCCTTATTAGAATAGTGTAGGGCAATAATAATCAAGCTCTAGACCATTTGATTATAGAGGCTCTGGTATCATGTTATGAACCAACTACCCCAAAAAACTTACATTGTTGTGTGAAGACAAGAATGATTTTATATCAAATTTCTAACAGTCAAAATGAGCCATAATTTGAACCGTGTTGACCTTTTTGCATTATGGTGGAATTATAAGCAATTTTTTGGAATCTACCAATTCGATAAAAGAATCAAGCCCCCATTTCTCATATCATTCTTTAGAGTTCAGATCCATCCATACATTAGAACTCTGATAACAATGCCCAATCCTAATTTTAAACTTTATAAATCTTATAATATTGTCCATGTCCATTACTATTAAAACTCTTATATTACTACAAATCATTATTTTAAAGCTATTACAAGAAGAAACTACAAATGTTAACCATCCTTCTCCAGCCTAGAATATTGCTGTTAAGGAACTGTTTCATTCTGATTTTGGCATGTTGCTAGAATTACGATTAGAAAGAAAAATGAAGATATGCAAACATTATATTTTTAGTAACAAATTCTGCGGATGAAGACTACATCTTTTTCTGTGAGTAAAATATCCATGTTTTTCATTCTACTAAATTACGAACTTTTATGTATTTTTGTGAATCGACATATATACAGAGAACAAATTTACCAAGACTATTTGAATGGTTAAATCATAAATCACATATTTTACATGCAAAATCTCATTTCATTATTTATATAAAATGCATTATCCTTTAGAAGTACGTCAAAATTTAAAACATATTCAACCAATTAAATAAAAAGAAGCAAAACACCTGTCAGTACAGAATTCATTATTTGGGAGCATATGCAAGAGGTACAGGGCTACAGGCATTACATTTCCCACCCCATGATACCGGGATGAAAGGCCATGTGATTATAATCCCGTAGCAATCAGAGGTTGAAGTATCATGTAAAAAGTGTAACCAAGATTTTCGCATTATTAACTATATATACCAGTAGAACTTGCAATTATGCAATATATGTACACCAACAATCTCTATGATCAGTCCTTCAACCAAGAGCAGATTCTCATGATCATGAAGCAGACTATAATAATTCAAACTTCACTAAATTGCCCCAAAATTTTAAAGAAACTAAACCCTCCACCCCCATATTTTCTACTAACTTCCCCAAGGAAATCAATAACAAAAGTAATCATAGATCAATTTAATTTTTGACACAACTAGAGATGTTAAGTTGGGGGAACCTGTCCTATGTCACTTTTATGAAATGCAGTTTCAGAAATCCAGCACATCATATGATTTGCTAGCTATGTTCTTGAAAATTTTGAAAGGCATATAGACATTATATATTAAAAGTACAGTAAAGACTAAACAATCATGGTCTCCAATTGTTGTAACTTCACACCACTATGAAATTAGCTAATTTGACATTCCTCAAACTAGAATAGCACAACTAACAAGAGAAGTACTACTAATGATCGTAACTCGGAAACTAGAATGAAATAAATCTGTGTAAGCAAGTTGGTTTTTTGTCCTGTCTTGAATGAAATAACTGTAGTAACTAGTAACTCAGAAAACAGACTAAGAAAGCTGGGTAGTAGCAAATGTAAGAATAAGGAAGTACTCCACTTATGTGTTTACAATAGTCAATTAACAATAGGCACATTTCATCTTGAGTAGTGCCAAACAGCCAGCATGATAGGACTCCACTATGAATCTAGTATGCAAGGAAAGGATCTCATAAAAGAATAAAGATAAGAAGGAGTAAGACTATAAGAACAAGCATACTACTTCGAGCTAACTCCATTTAATAGAAGATAGTTTGTTTGGCCCTATTTGCATAAGCCACCTCCACCCCCTCCCCACCAAAAGAATGGAGAAAAATAAAAACCAATGTAAAATTTCCATATTCCTTAATCACCATAGACTATCATGTTATCTAATAATGGGCAGTTTAAACAATCAGATCAGTAAGTAAAAGCTATTCTCCTTGAGTCCCTACCAATATGTATTCAGTATTCCAATCTGCATATACAGTTTTAACAATTCAATCTATGCTGGTAAAAGATTGTCAATTCTCTTCTAGTCAAGATGTATTATATACTTGATGTATTAACAGTAAAAGCATGTTTGGAACCGAGTTGTTCCGGCGTCCCAATGCGCACTACACTAATGAAGAAACTGTTATCTGTTGGTTTAGTATGAATGCACTTTCAATGGCTACGTGACGCAGCTCCAAAAAATACTAAATGACACAAATCTATAGCCACGCCTTAAAGAAAGGTTCATAAATCATACCCATTGGAAAGCACCTTCTTGTACCCCATCCAGCACAGTAACCGCATCAGCCTCGGATTTCAATGAGCTTCTTTTCTTGAGCAAATCTCTTACCTTAATTTAACCAAGTTCAAAGCAAACAAAAAGTTCAGACAAAACAAAAATAGCACATAGCTGCTAAAACCACTGAAATTGAGAAAGACGTAGCAATACTCACCGCTTGCAAAATCCTATCAGATGCATCCCCTTCCAAAGCCCTCAACCCCGCAGTTGCCTGCATTAGCACACAAATTCAATTCAATTTTCCTTCACAGAAACCCCAACATAGAAATTACGTAAATGCTAACCAATACCTTAAGGACTTCAAATATCATTTAAGATACCAAAACCAGTAAGTTTTCAAGAATATTGATTCTTTAGGTACTTATGTATTCAATACTGTGTGTGTTAGTAGTTTAAGTGTATGTTTGGATTTTTGCTGAACTCAACGCCGATTCACGTGTGAGTCAACGAGGCAAAACCTTGCTTCTCCGTTGATGCGTTAAGATGTGTGTTTTTCTGTTTGTATCACTAAGTAATTCCTTAATCGCTTTTCATCCCACAAAAACTACATTAAGTAATTTCTCCCCAAATCACTTTTTCTCCTAATATGAAAAGCTACCTTATTTTCAAATATACACAGAAAACAATACACACATACACAGACCAATGGAGAGAAAAACACAACCACATACCCCAACTCTAACTTGTGTCTTGGATCGCAATTCGCGAGGAACAACACTCTCCGCTTTATCCAAAAGTGAAACCAGAGATTCAGCTGCCTGCTGTGGATTCTGAGCGTACGCACTCAAACCCGGTTTAAGCTGCAAAACACAAACCAACACTATAAGATTCATATCTATAGCTATATGAACACAATTTTCACAAATATATGTGTAATTGTGTATGTGTGTGTATGAATAATTTGAATGTACCTGCACGAAAAGCTCGAGATCTTTGCCAATGTGAAGGAGATCTAGGTTCTGATCGAAATGGAAGACATGGACGCGGCTGCCAGAGCTGCCAGCATCGAAGATAACGGCGTAGGAGCCACCGGATTTTTTATCGGGAGAAATTTTCCGGTTGACAAGGGCGTAGTCTCCAACGGACTCCGTGGTGGAGCTCGAAGGCATCATGTAGAGGACGAAGGTGATGAGAACGAGCGGGATCGAGATCACAAGCAGAGTCCCTCGAAACCGGTAGATCTTATCGGAGAGAGACTCCTGGCGACCGGGACGCTTCAGCATTTTGCTGGACTCGAACTCCGATGCGTGTTGATCAGCGGCGTGCGACGGCGGGGAGTTGTTGCTGGTGGCCTGACCGTCGAAAAGCTCGGCGGAGGAGGGAGATCGGTATCGGATCTGACCGTTGGTGGCGGCAGCGGCGGGCGGAGCCTTCAATTGCTTGGGATCTTGTAGCGGCTCCAGCTCTATGTCTTGGGATTGTCAATCACCAACTGGTGTTTAAAACGACGACGGCGGCGGAGGATCTGTGAGTGACGGCGGCGTGGTGGTGTTCCGTCGTGTTGCGCCGATGAGGAAATGCACGTTGAGAGTGTCAGTGTGTTGTTGTTGTGTGCGGGAAAAATGGTTATATGGAGTAACTGTTAATTGTGAAGGAAGGAAAGGGAGATAGATTGATTATTACTGAGTTGGACGAACTCACCTGCCGAGTCGGAATCGGTCTCGACTCGGGGAAGAGATAAATAAAGAGTAAAATACACTCACCCCCCTCAAGGTTTGTAAGAATGACACTCCACCCCATTCTTTTTTTAAATCTACACTCCACTCCATTTTTTATAAAGGCAAAATTTAGTGACGAAAACAAATTCGTCACTAATAAAAAATAATTACTAATTAGTTAAAATTTAAATAAGTTTAATGCATATACACTATCATACATTAATTTATGAAAATAATTTTACTGAATTAAATTTAAAAAAACAATCCACTCTGTCTGTTAAGTCCACGTCCCATCTGTCTCCAAATCATATTTCTCACCACAAACGGTCACCACCAAGCCTTTGCTCCCTTTAACACGACGGCCACTGTCCCAGAATGTGAAACCCCATGGCACCACCATGCATCAAAGTTTTGTTGCGACGTGAATCGCACATTCCCAAAGCTACCTGTTCAACTACTTCTTGTGAACTTCACCCCCTTTAAGTTGCGAGCGAACGCTCTGTTGGTTTAAGATGTCGTTGGATTTTGTTAAAAGCGGTGCTCCACCGCATCGTTGGGTTCTAATAACCTCCGATCCACTTCATATTTCTTAATTTTGTTTCTCTATTTTCTTCACCCATTTGTCTTGCTTTTTGGGTATACAATCCAATTTTCAAAATTTGAGGTATAAAGAGATTATTTTGATTAAAATTGAATTATTACCAAATATGAAAACACAAGCATGTTTCCCTATGTTCGAGATATGGTTTGTAAACCGGTCGGGTGTGCTATTGCAGAATTTGCATTGTGAATTTATGGAGGAAGACCGCGATTGAGAGAATGAGGAGGACTGTGATGTTTTCATTTTTAAATTTGTTGGATTATATTGAAAATATTTTTTGAAATTATTGATTAACAATTTAAATAATAACTTATTATTAATGAAGAATATTTTTCGTCACTAAATTTGCATCTATATAAAATGGGGTGGGGTGTAGATTTTAGACAAGAATGGGGTGGAGTGTAATTCTAACAAACCTTGAGAGGGGTGAGTGTACTTTACTCATAAATAAATAAAAACGAGTCGTTCTGTTTCTGAATATTTCCGCGTAGTCGTTGTTGTCGTGTATGTATTAAGTTACGTATAATGTACGGTTTCGAGGAAAAAATGCTTGCAATTGTAAGTTACAAATAATGAACTTTCCACTTTACTTTAGGTGCGAGTTACACTTGTTATACATAGAGAAAGAACTACATCAGTGATAAACGAAAAAAAAATTAAGAAAGTGTGTTAATTGGCTAATTGGATTAATCTAATTTAATTAGAGATTTAGAGATCTTGAGTTCGGATTCAAGTTCGGTTACAAGTTCTTGAGATTGTCAAGTCAAAGTCGTGGACAGCATCATTAGACCTCGATGACCTTAGACTGGTTCGATGTGAAATGAGTGTTGGAATTTTAAGAGATTGGCTTGAATGTATGATGGAACCTTTGAGGATATCTCGGATAATGTTGTAACCTCCATTGTTTCCTAACCCCTACCACCCTCCACCGCCAATTTGCTACCCTCCACACCTTGATACCCTCCATCGCTTTTCATGGAAGATCTTGGGAAATTACTTCTTTGATTGAAGGTGTAGGTAGGGTGGCAAATTGATGTAGGTTGTTGGGTGGTTGAAGGCTTCAAAGTCAGACAATGGTGGAAACTGAGGGTGTCGGAAAACGGGGGGTGGGCATCATGGTTGGAGCAAAGGTGGTGGTGGTAGTGAGGGGTAGAGGATGTTAGGTGGCAATGTCCATGATGGAGAGTGACAACAATAGTGGTGGTGGGTGTGAGAAAGGGGTGACGGTGGGGGTGTTAAGTAGTCAGAAGTGGTGTTAGAATAGTGGGTGACGACGATAGTAGAGGGTGCAGGCAATGGTGGTGATGATGCGTGCAATATGGAGACTATAATTGAGGGTGTTGTGTGGCAATTGGGGGTGGGGGCGAGGTAAAGGGTAGTGTTGGTAGAGTGGCAGTGGTGAGGGTGGTGGAGGGTGGAAGCGACGACAATGAAGAGTATCAACGGTGATGGTAAATGAGGTTGAGTAGAGGTGTGGACAGCAAGGCAATGGTGGTGATGATTAAGGGGTGGTATGCAACAATGGAGGATGAGGACGATGAATAGTGCAACGTGGTGGTAGCGGTAGCAATGGTAGAGGTTGTTTGACAATGGTAGTGGGTGAAGGTACCAGACTACCAGACGACGACGACAATGAATGTTCTTAGGTTATTTGTTGTGCTTTTAAAATAGTGGGTGAAGGTACCAGACGACAACGACAAAGAATGTTCTCATGTTGTGCTTTTAAAATTCAACTAAAATCATTTTATAATATAAGTAAAATACTATTTTAAGTTTATTTTCGCCGAACCTTTTATTTTCAAATTTATTGAAAACCAAAAACTAAAAACTCCCAACAAACTAAACGCACTAAGTTAATTAGTTGCACCTTACTATTAAACTTGAATTGGATTATATGTGTAATCGTGGCGTGGCCTCTTCTCACGTTGAGAAAGACCACAGCTAATAAACCTCTTTATTGATCTTGTGTTGCGCCTGACTAAACATGTTCCATTATAAGCTGAAGGATTGGAGTCTCCAACAGATATAAAGGAGAAAAAACATCTTAATACACTAATATGGAGTAACAGTTGACATAAAGAAATAAATCTAGTGTTATGTTGTCTCTTCATGCTTTCTTCTGTTTTACTTCTACTGGTGGTGGGGGAAAGATAGCACGGAATAGCCAAGCAGCCAATATTGCTCCAGTGAAGGGGCAAATCCAGTATACATAGAACTGGTCCCATGTGTTGTGAATGTTGTTTAAGTATGCCCAACCAAAGGCCTGCACAGATAACACAACCCATCAGAGTTATCTATCAAAGGAATAGATGATGGATAAATCAAATTTCTGTTTTTCTCAACCAGTATAACAGAATTCTGCTGCACAATATTCAGAAAAATGGGATAACGAGGCAAATTATGCTGACAAAATATTTGAGGTATTGCGTGTTGAAAGGTTCGATATGGGTTTTGGTATGGTTCACTGGGTACGGGGTTAAGTCCTCTCTCAATGAAGAAGGGGCTGCAACTCAACTCCTAAAGAAATCCAAAAGTTGCCTTCGTGAACCAGCAAGAAATAAGGCCCAATCAAGAGCCAGGGAGCACTAATTTAAAATGACAGGAGAGTTAAGAGTACATGAATCTGACACTAGCTATCTCTCACTGTAAAAATAAACGACCAAAAATGGGATAAGTAGGCAAATTGTGCTAGCAAAAATATTCAACACAAACAACCCCATCAAGAGGAGTGCATGGATCTGGCATTAGCTATTTTCTATAATACAAACTCGTTAACTGTAAAAATGAATGAACCACTTGCAGTTACTTTGCATTACTGGTTAGTGTTCAGTCAACATATGAACAACAGCATGCATTCTAGGAAAAAGAAAAATTGGTAATGTCTTTTGCATCATTGTGACACAACCAGAACATAAAAAAGGGGACTGACCATTTCAATCACAGCAAGGTATTATAATAAACTTCAGTTACTCCAATTTACTAACTCTGTTTGTCTAATCCTTTTTTGTTGAGAACAGGAGGCAAGAGCTCCAGTATCAGGTACAGATCAACCATAACGATCATACTCAATTAAATGATATGAGCCTATGAAGTTGTAAGCAAACTGTTAATGCTGAGCAATCAATTATAAGTTATACTAAACTCAAAAAAATGTGGAGTAAGCCAGCAAAGAGTATCCATTACAGATAGCCGTTGAACTGAAGGTGATAACAATTGTTCAGACCACGATGCGTTGTGCTCAGGCCGGTAAAATAAAAGGAGGTTGATACATAGTACTAGATAGTGTTATCAAAAGCAGCAAAGCCAGTTAGATCGTTTTTAGTGTGAAATGGGCAGTGGACTTTAAACCCATGGTCTCATTCTATATCTTTCACAATTAAAGAGTGCTATTACGAATCAAAGTATAGAGGAACAGAAGGTCACATTAAAGCCAAACTGTAATGGAGGAGTAACTGCCACAAAAGTGAAGGAACTTTCACATTATCCCCGGATAAATATAAAATATTGCAATTACACAAGGTAACAAAATGAAATATGGAATGACAACACATAAGGGTGAATTGTGATCATACCACCACTAATGTATCATATCCCACCAAAACTCTACATTTAAGCATGATTGAGCAGGAGTAATTCTAGTTGGACTTGAAAATGATTTATGCAAGGCCATTAATCGTGTCATTAGATCAATGGAGCATACCCAATCTAGGAGAAGAAGGTTTCAACTGGTATGGAATGATGACATGCACAAAATGAGAAAATGGTCCAAACTTTTTATATGAAGGCTGAAGAGGATTTGATCATGGAACGAGATATCATGATGGACAATTATTTTCACAAGTTACTTGGTGAAAGAGAGGAAGAGGGATAGGATGACAAAAACCATGCCATTATTGTAGAATTGAGAAATTTGAAGTATACGAAACACTAAGATATGGACAGTGGGAAAGTGATTGGATCACGTAATACCTATTAAAATATGGACGAGCCTAGGGAGAAAGGTATAACTTGGCTTACATAGCTGTTTAACTGGATACCTAGGTCTAAGAAAATAACAAATGAATGGAGAAAAAGCACTTTGATCCATATTTATAAGAACAAGAGGTATATACATAATTGAGCTAACTACAAAGTGGTTAAAGCCATGAACAAGCTAAGACACAGTGAGAAAGAATAACTAAAATGGAGATTAAGATAAGATAATCACATTTCAGAGCACCTATTTGGCTCTGTCTAACGATGGAAGTAATAAACGCTTTAGATCTAAATAACCGATAGAAACAATTTTTTTTGATAAAACATAATGATGTCATTTGATTTATGTAGTTGATCACACCTTGTAAGAAAAGCTTATGTTGGTTTTTCAAATGTAATTAAAATCACTAAACTTTGAAGTGCTCATTTTGCAGTAACTTTGAATGAGTTTAAACTTCAAAGTAGTTGTTTTACATCTCTTCTTATGGGAGGTGGTGACAAGATCTGTTTCATGAGGACCCTGATAGTATTCTATCCTTAAATAGATATCATAGGTACGTAATTACCTATCCTAGTTAATCAACCTCTCCTTGAGAGCATGAAAATATCATGATTGGCTTGGATGTGTACAAAGTATTTAAGTATTGTACTCCAACTTTCATCTATGTAGCTAACAGAAATGTTAATAAAGGTAAACTCTAAGTCTCTAACATGACAAACAAGTAACACAAATTTCTGGATTAAGCATAAATAAGTTCATGAGTTTGCGAGAGGTTCTCGAAACACTTTTTGAAGGGTTTTCCTGTTTAGCCACTTTTTCCTGATTTCACATCCTTTCTCTGTCTCTTATTTAAGACAAATGTTCCTTCCTCTCTCTCACCACAAACACAGAAGAACCTTTTTATCATCCTTATCAACATTTTAAAGAAAATAAGTAAGAATGCCTGAATTCACAAAAAGCAGATGATTTGAACTCTCCTTACCAATAAGATCTCAGGGATACCTCAAACAAAAATTATTTTGGCCAGTGACCACTAATATTCTTCATCGTTACAGTTCTTTGGCTCATCAGACATATAATAAGTCTGTATTTGAAACAACTTGATGCAGTATTTAACATAGAGCTTATCAAAAATAAAAATTAACATAGAGTTTGATATAACTGGCATGTGGAAGAAAACAAAATTAGAGGACCAGAAGAGGAATAGAAGAGACAGCACCTCAGATTGCCATGGACTCATTTGTGATTAATTATCATAAAGAAGAAAACAATTTTAAACTCTAATATCTAAGAACCTACCAGGCTGCTCTCTGCTTCTAACAATTTCCAACAAGTGCCACTTAATTGTATAGGCAACACTTCCAACAACATAGATGAAAGAAAACAATTTATAAACTAAAATGTATTAATGAACTTGTCTTATTCCAGGAATGTTGAGAAATACAAAAGCATATGATATCAGAGAGCAAGATAAAAATTCATATCTAACAGAATAATTATTATTTTAAAGGTCAGCAGCATGAATCATGTCAGCAGCATGAATCATGGTAGACATAATAAATTACTATTATTTATTTGAATGTTGTGGTATTATCATCTATTAATATAAAATTGAAGAAAAAATTATAATACAACTACATGTGTACATCAAGTACTCAACACAGGTGCATCCAGCATAAAACACCACGCCAAAACAATTTTTATTGCATGTGTTCACTTGGATGCAAGTAACATACATTTCATACATGAAAGAATAATGATAAATACAAAAAAGAAAGAAAAGCATAGAGTAACTTACATTGGCAGGATTCATGGCTGGCCCGGTGTAAGCAGATCCAACCATGACCAAAGTGACAGTTGACATAGCCAGCAACCAAGTCTTCATCAAACCACTACGAGGTCCCTTGAGGATTATAAAGAGGACAGCAAAAGTGATCACAAATGTCAACAACCCTTCAGCCAAGGCCCCAGTATGCAAGTCCACTTTCAAAGAAGGACCCCTTATCATGTGCTTGTATTTCAATGGAATCACCTCCATAATGGCCATTGCACCACCTGCAGCACCAAGCGCCTGCAACAAACAACCATTCACCAAACAAACACCCCTTAGCCAATTCACATTGACCCACCAAAAATTTCCTCAAAAATTTCAAACTTGATGAAGGCTTGCCTACAACAAACAAGCATTCACCAAACAAACACCCCATTAGCTAATTTACATTGACCCCCCACCAAAAAAATTCCCAAAAGTTTCAAACTTCATGAATGCTTGCCTACAACATTCAAGCATTCATCAAACACCCTATTAGCTAGTTCACATTGACCCACCAAAAATTTCCCCAAAAGATTCAAACTTGATCAATCACAACAAGAAATTTCAAAAAATAAACAAAAGGGCACCCCCAAAAATGCCATATTGGACAGTGAAAGCATCAAAGCAAGCAAGGGCGTAACCAGAACGAACCTGGGCAGGAAAACGGAGAGCCATTGAGATGAGGGTATCGGAGCCGAGACCAACAGCGTAGAAGGCAGCAGTGCCAGTGGGGTTGAAGCTGGCGCCGCCAATGGCATTGCCGATAGCGGTGAAGAGGAAGACGAGGAGGAAAACAAGGGTGGTGGTAACAAGGAAGGAAGCGTAAGGGAAGCCATTGTAGGAGAGGTTTTGAAGGTCAAGGGCTCTGGTTATGGAGCGAGAAGCTATTCCAAGCGTGGAAGAGCAGAACACCCACATGAAAGTCAACACTGCATCCCCAATTGCTGACTTTATAGCACGAAGCATGTTTGCTTGTTGACCAAAGAAGCAGAAGATTGAAAAGATTGTTGACTTGAAATTCTCACTGGTGAGTCTCTCTATCTTGATGGGTTGTTATAGATGGATCATGGTGACAAGAGAGGGAGAGGGAGGAAGACAGAGAGTTCTTGGTATGAAGAAACTAAGAAAAAATAGAGCACGAGTCTTTGGTGTTGAATAGACAATGAGGAAGAGAATGCGAATGATTCACCTAGTTGATAGCTGACAGGTAGGTGTCAGCATCCACTATACAAAAAGAAAAACACAACAAAACAAAACTATTAAGTGTGTCTTTGGATTAGCGTTAGCAGAATTGGATCTGATCAGAATCGGATCTTGTCAGAATTGGATCTGGTAATGTGAGTTTATGTGACGTGATTTATGTTTGGATACATTTACCCATAATTGATTTTCGTAACTAAATTATAGTACAAATACTCAAATCGGATCAGCCAGATGGAGAAGCTACTCCAAGTCAATTCTGCCTGATCCGGATCAAACTCGTAGAATCAATTCTAAAAACTGGTTTCCAAACATCTTCAAAGCATGGAAGATCCACGTTTTGGACTCAGATCCAATTTTGTGACCCAGATCCACGTTTCAGAAAATGAACCAAACACACACTAAATACCACACATTTATAAATCATTGCCCAATCGCCATCTACCGACCAATGTGTGGTTGTTTGAAGTCCTACATGCTTAATTCTCATTAAATAAAGTTTCGGGCTCGAGTCTTTTGGATGGAAAAAACTTCGCTGGAAGAGTTAGCCCCCGCCAGATGATGTCCTCAACCCAAATGGAATTGCCTCCAAAAAAATACACTTGTATTACACCCAAAAAAAAATCATCGTCGTCCTCTTTTTAATTTTTCCAACAAAAACACCCAACAACCCTACCATTCTAACCCTTTCACCCTCATTCTTCTCAACCATACCATCTTTCAACCCTTTCATCATCTTCTACACACAATCTCCATCGGTCGCCATCCTCACATTTCTCATCATCCTTCTCATCTTCCTTGAAGTGGAGACGAACATGAGCGTCCGCACGTGACAAAGTTCTAAGCTATTTTGGTCAAGTATGAGTTTTACACTTTCCGCCTCATGGTTAGAGATATTTTCTAATCTCATCTCGATCTTCTCAATTGTTTTCTTACTATCATGCTTATTGTGTATAGGATTCCAATACTTGAAATGACGGGTGTCACATCAATCGATGTCACTTTCTCTATAGCTTCTGCTTAGACCACTTACAATGGTTGTTGAATGTTTGTTGAAAATTTGTGTTGAGGATTGTTTAGACCTTGTAGTGGTTGTTGAAGAATGTTGAGGGTGATGTGGAGGAGAGAGGGAGGGGAGAAATGTTGAGGAAGCTCAACAATGTTGAGAGACCTACCGGACGCCACGTGGCGCGCTCCGGTTGGGCACCTACAGGCGCGTGGCCTGCACGCGGGGACAAGGCGCGTGACGCGCCTGGGATAAGGAGAGAGAATCTGACGGAATTCCTTGGACTGCCACGTGTTAGGATCTGATTGGGTCGCCAGATTTCTTTTACCCTTATCTTTTGAACTCAATTATTTCATTCAAAAAAAAATTTCTGAAAAAAAAATTTATACCAAAATTCATGATTTTTTTTTCTCTATAAATAGAGACTTAATTCGTTTGATTTGGACACAAAAAAAAAACCAAGTTTTTCACCATGTTATTATCTCTCTCACCATCTTAAATTATTGTCTATATTTAAAAAAAATTAAATTGTTAAGTGTTTATTGCTTTAATTTAATTTAAAATAATAATTGTAATTTTATGTAAATAATAAAAAAAATAAAATTAAATAAAAATATGAAATAAAAAAGTGGTAGGGTAGGGTGTTGAATGAAAACCATTGGAGTTGGTAATTGTTGAGAGTTTGTTGAATTGGAGAGAGAAGATGATGTGGAGTGTTGGGAAGAGAAAAAATTGTGTTGAGAGGGGGTAAACTAAACAAACCATTGTAGATGGTCTTACATGTCCACGGAGCATAGAGATGACGTGCTTTAACCATTGAATTAAATGAAATTGTTGACGGATAGAAACGGTGCATTGATAATTGTTGTAGAAGAGGTTTTCCTATGTCAAAAGACTTGTTATGTCAATTACACATTAAAAATGTGAAGGCAGAATGCAAGTTGCATGTCCATCCAAAGGACTTTTGAGATATAGTTATGGAAGCATGAAATGTTGTTATGAATTCTCCAACTGAGGACGAGTATGGTAGCCGACCGAAACGCTTGCAACTAATGTGTCGGCGTTTTCCCTTTACATGACATATCTTAACAACACTTGGACTGATTCAGCCATGTATCTAGGGAACACAACAACAAATTGCTTAAGATAAATTTTATGAATTGCTACTGACAAAACTTTTTGTTATTCTCACAGCGTTGAAGGCGCACATGCAATTGAAGATGTTGTTTACAACAGCAATGATGACTTGTATGGTTCTTTGAGATATCATGAACAAGTTAATAATTTTGCAACACACAAAAATTTCTGTAACCTTAAAAAAGTTTAAAATAACTTCACAGTAACCTTGGATAAGGATACTTGAATAGACATCACCCAAAATGTATAGTCTAACTTGGATCCAAAGCGTACAAAAAAACGAAGAAAAGATATGTGTGCTCTTGCTATATACTCATTGCCCATCACATTCAAAGTCTCTCGTTTCATATGGGATAGGCAGCTATATATATAAATAAAAGTTTCTAAAATCTTCACCGGGGCCACTACACCAGCTGGCCCCTGCTGTGGCTCTGCCACTACACTCAACTAGTATCTAAACACACTCAATTAGTTATAACTTATAATATTATGTATACAACAATAATATTGGACTACCTAAACATTAGTTGATTAGAGAAGCGTGAGCTAACTTGTTAAGAGATTTGAATCACGAGTCACTACTTTATATGAGTTTTACCTAATCATCATTCTCAATTAGAGAGTTTATCCCAAAGCTATGTATTTAGAGATACCCCATGTGAAATTAGACTCCAAAAGCAGTAAGTTAAAGACTTGGTTTACAAGCGAAAATCTAGTTGCTGATTCAAACAAATGATAAAAAATGTAAATGATCTGAACGTAGAAAAATTTGCTTGGATTTGTCATTCTCAAGGCACTCTTAATCACTTTAAGTCTTTTCTAACTATAGTAAACTTTCAAATTACTTTAAGTGCTTCTAGTTAGAGTGTTAAGAGAGTTTTAAATCTTTATGTAGCCCTATATATACCCTGTCTAGTTATATCTCTTCAGCAAACAAAATCTTCGCACAGAAATGGCTATCCCTGTCATAGATTTCAGCACTCTCAACAAAAGGGGTGAAACCATGGCACTTCTGCATGAGGCTTGTAAAAACTGGGGGTGTTTTCTGGTAAAGAGAATAAGTTTTTTTATTGTAATCTCTTCCAAGTTCAAACCCCATTCCCTCCTTTCTATCTAGACTTAGTTAAGTTTTCTACTTAACACATTGTTTATGCAGATTGAAAACCATGGAATTGACAAGAACCTGATGGGGAAGGTGAAGCAGCTGATTAACACTCACTATGAGGAAAACCTGAAGCAAAAGCTTCTACGAGTCTGAGAAAGCAAAGAGCTTGGAGAAAAAACAGAATGCTTCTGATATAGATTGGGAAAGTGCTTTCTTCATTTGGCATCTTCCTACCTCTAACATTAAGCCGATTTCAAACCTCTGAGGAGCTTCGGTTAGTCAACTCAAAATCTCTATCTCTTTCTCTCAAACAAACACACAAACATAGTAGAATGCACAACTCTCAATATTAAGATGCACATGCACATAACCTGATACAAGGATATGTAAATGCATGTAGGCAAACAATGGAAAGTAAATTGAAAAACTCATTCAACTGGCAGAGGACTTATCTGGGCTTATGAGTGAAAACCTTGGTTTGGAGAAGGATTACATCAAGAAAGCATTTTCTGGAAGTGATGGTCCTGCAATGGGAGCAAAAGTAGCCAAGTACCCTCACTGTCCAAACCCAGAACTGGTGAGAGGACTCAGAGAGCACACAAATGCTGGTGGTATCATCTTTTGCTCCAGGATGATCAAGTTCCTGGATTGGAGTTTTCCAAAGATGGCAAATGGGTGGACATCCCACCTTCAAAGAACAATGCCATTTTTGTCAACACAGGTGACCAAATTGAAGTGTTGAGCAATGGATTGTATAAGAGTGTTGTACACAGGGTCATGGCTGATAAGAATGGAAGCAGACTTTCCAATGCATCCAAGTAATTACCGCTATGGAGATTATTTGGAGCTTTATGGAAAAAACAAGTTTGGTGATAAGGGTCCCAGATTTAAGTCCATCAAGAATATGGTAAATGGGAGCTGTAATCTTGTACCTTGATCCTTAAGAATAAAGAGTATACCACAAAAAAAAAAGGCAAGAAAGGAAAAAGTAAGAGGAGGACATGTTTCATTTTTGCTTTCCCTATTATGTTTTTAAGTTTTTACAAATAACAAACACATGTTTTTCATTTGATTCCTGGAAGGAAAATTATATATGATCCTCTTTCTTGATCATCTCTTTCCCTTCTTATTCTTTCCTTTTTTTATTTATTTGACTCTGCTTTCAATTTTTCATTAAAGTGGTACAGGCATTACACCAAACAGCAGTTAAAATCTTCCTTCTAATCTGATATTCTGATAGCACAAACCAGGAGTATAATAGCATTGGAAATCCCATTAAGGAACCAATCAGTTTAGGGTTAGAGGAAAATTGGAGAGGACAAATAAAACTGGGAGGCAACCTCATTTTTTGATATTTTCCTCATTCATCAGAAATTACACTTTATTGTTAGGGTAAACCCATAGTCTAAGGAGAGTCATACAAGAGACATCATTCTACTAGTAGGAACATTCTGGAATATAAAACATCAAAATAAAAAGGCTTAATCCTCAAATTAATCCTTGTCTTTGTCTCGCCGTCTGATTTAAGTCCCTCACCGGAAACATTTGTGGAAAACGTCCTCACCTTTGCAAAATGTCTGGAGCAGGTCCTCGCCGGAGCCCCGAGCTCCGGCGAGTGATGATTTGGATGGCTGACTGTGGTAATGATGCTTATGTGGATTTTAAAAATAAATAAAAATTATAAATAAATTACACATCAGATATTTTAATTTAATTAAAAAATATAATAAAATAAAATTAATTGAAATCCCAAAAGATTTCTTCTCTTTCCACAATCATCTTCATCTTCTGTATCCCAGCCCAGAAACAAAGAACTAATACTTTGTAACATCCAAACTTATGAGTACATGATTTGAAAAATTCAACACTGCAACCGTGGGATGGAAAAAGACTAGGCAAATAGCTTCCAACATAATAGGACCAACATCCATCTTCAATAAACCCAGCAACCCCAACCTCACCCTCCCACCATCTTCTTCTTTATCTTTCTAAACAAAAAAACCACCGAGGAACCCAAGCAAAAGAACGAAAATCTAGAGAAAGAAATAGAGATTTGAGAGAAAGATAATCATAACCCAGATCTTACACAAGAACCCAGATCGCTGGAGAACCCAAATCGCGAAAAGAACCCATATCCTTTGCAAACGGCGGTGCCTTTCTTGCGATCGGTTGCAGGTGGTGGTGGGGTTGGGGTTCTGTGGTGCGAAAACGGTGTTCGCAGATCCAATCACAGATCCACTCTCTCACCCTTTTTTCCTTCTCCTTCTCTCATAAACTGAGATTTAGGGGTTTGTGGTTAAGGGTGGCGGTGGGGAGTGGGTGGGTATGGTGGGAGAGGAAGGAAGATGAGAAGACGGAAAAAAATTGTTTCTCAGAAAAGAATCTATGAAGATGGTAGAAGATAATGATAATGAAGAGGGTAGAAAAGTGATGATGATGATGGTGGGGTTGAGGTTGAGGGCTCCATGGGTTCTGTTGATGATGATTTAGATTTTTGGCCAACAATGGTGGTATGTGACACCATGAAAGAAATTGAAGATGGGTTGCAGAGGAAAGGAATTGATTGTGGTTAATTGCAGTGACTGATGATGAATGGGTTTAGTTGATTTTTTGGTAACAATGGGTTTAGTTGATTTGTGGTAGTTTATGTTGCCATGTCCTTTGATTTTAATTTGTAAATAGGTCGAGATTCTCTGGACAAATGGCAATGTATAGATCCCATCATATATGAAAAAAGATTAAGTAATACTGGTTTTTTAATTTGAGTATTGAGAAAAGAGGATGAAGATGATTGGATGGAGAAGATGAAGATGTTTGTGAGATGATAAAGATGATGAAGAAGGAGATGAAGATGTTTTGATTTTCTGGAAATAGAAAAAATTTTATGATGTGCAATTTAATTTAATGTAGTTTGGATTTTTAATTGAATTTAATTTTCTTAATTTAATTTAATTATCTTATGTGTAATTTTTGTTTTTATTTTTAAATTCCACGTAGGCTTCATTAACATAGTCAGCATGCCAAATCATCACTCGTCGGAGCTCCGGGCTCCGGCGAGGACCTGCTCCAGACGTTTTGCAAAGGTGAGGACGTTTTCCACAAATTTTTCCGGTGAGGGACTTAGATCAGACGGCGAGACAAAGACAAGGACTAATTTGAGGATTAAGCCAAATAAAAATTACTAAACATAAATAACAAGACATATTGGTCCATCCACTTAGGCCAAGTAGAAATCACATAAGGTGGCCCAGTAGTTGCTGGTATATCAGATTAACCCAGATAACATAAGTGTGTGTTTGCTTTTACATTCAATAAATTAACACTCCGAGCCACATCAACCCAAATCTACACTATGGAGCCTTCAAGTTAACCTTTTCCACCATTAACTAAGTGCTTTAGAAACGTAGTGAAGAGTATTAAAGAATATGAAACATATTGTTCTCACAAATTAAAGACTATATGGTGTCTTGTTTACCAAGGAAGCATAAAATTCAAATAGAATTCCACCATTAACTTAGTGCTTTAGAAACGTACTGAAGAGTAGTTAAAGAATATGAAACATATTATCCTCACAAATTAAAGACTAAGAACGGTGTGTTGTTTACCCTCCCCCTCCCCACAACCCACTTTTCCTTTCTGATGTAAACTTCTTTAGAAAATTGAAGACCAAAATGCTAACAAAACAATCAATTTATCAAGTACAAACTTGTATTTAAAGAGACTACCAACGTTATATAGAAACAATATACTCTGCATCAGATCGCTAAGGTGGAATCACCTTCAAACCGCCATATGAGCCAGTATTCAGCAGCCTTCTCTTAATAGAGCTCTGCAACAATGTTTGTATTTGTCAGTAAAAAAAAACATAGTGTTAAATGATGTGACCGAGAATTTGCTTGCCCTCACCTCAAGAATAACAATAAAATCTGCAGAGGTGTTTGCACAAGCTCTACTCACTCATTTATCTAAATTTCTACTGCACCATATTCCTTTGCCTTCTTCAAAAGTAAGACACCTTTCATTCGACTTAGTAAAACCAAAAGAAACCCCATCAATTACAATTATACAATTCAAACGGTAAAAGACTGAAATCTCACAAGCACACATGCCATGTCCAGATGTAGGTTTGATTTTTGATCCTAAAACCAAAATATTCTAAGCAACAGAAGTATGAAAACACTAGTTACAGATATCAAAAGTTTAAAAGTGATGTCAAGTTAATGTAAGTAGGTCTGAACAACCTTTCAGCAAAAGCATACACAACACAATCATGTTAAAGAAAACAAAGGCAACAAGGGTCCACAATCGAAATTAGCATTCTCGCAACTTTAGGGTCATCGTTCACATGATTAATTGTCTCGTTTTAGGGACTTGCATAATCAAAAAGGGGAAGCCTTTTCGAACCCCAAAAAGGCACAACCCTCAAATTACTATCATCCGAAAGTATAAAAAGCAGGGACAGAAACAAAGGCAACAACAGTCCATAATCAGAATTAGCAATCTCGCAACTTTAGGGTCTTCATTCACATGATTAACCATCTCTTTTTACGGACTTGCATTGATGATATCAGTCAAATGTTAAATGTCATTATTCAAACAATTTACTGGAAAAAGGGAAGCCTTTAGGCACCCCAAGAAGGCTCATCCCTCAAATTATCATCATCATCCGAAATGATAAAAAGCAGAGGCCGGGACAAAGGCAACAAGGGTCCATAATCGAAATTAGCATTCTCGCGACTTTAGGGTCATCGTTCACATTAATAACCGTCTCATTTTAGGGACTAGCATACTCAAAAAGGGGAAGCCTTTAGGCACCCCAAGAAGGCTCAGCCCTCAAATTACCATCATCCAAAAGTATAAAAACACAGGGACAAAAACATAGGAAACAAGGGTCCACAATTGAAATTAACATTCTCGCGATCTTAGGGTCATCGTTCACATGATTAACTATCTCGTTTTAGGCACTTGCATTCTCAAAAAGGGAAAGCTTTTAGGCACCCCAAGAAAGCTCAGCACTCAAATTACCATCATCCGAAAGTATAGAAAGCAAGGACATGAACAAAAGCAAAACATTAACTTCAATAACATAATTCCACATACTAATAGAAAGTAGTAATCTTTCACATTTAAGTCATGTTTCATTACCTAAATTCTACAATATTGATATAACAGAGATTGTAAACCCATTATAGTTGATAGTAACTTTAGTAATTGATAACGATCATATACAGATAAAGGAAATAGAAAGATCTGTTTAGTTCAGAATCATAACTTCCTTAAGGAAAGAAATTTTAAAGATAAAACGCATGCCAACATGTCTTTCCCGGTAACAAGGAATCGTACTGCATAATCCATAAATTGCTAGGCCAAGATTCCATAATGTGCACAAAATTCAATTACGACACAGGGTTAGTTGTTCTTTATGTATGATACAGGAGTTGTTCATCTGTCAGAAGCTTCTTATTTTGCACAAACAAATTTACAACACACTGAGGATATTAAAGCAAGTTAATTGCTTTGAGGGGGAAATGTAATCATAATTCTTCAATCAACTTACTCATGATATCGCTGAAAATCCTCCTCCTTGAAGGGGAACTGCTCTGGCCATTCCACATTTTTAAGTATCTGCAAAATGTGAATATGGTGCAAAGAATTAGAAAATAAAAATACAATTAAATATTCATCAAATTTCAAGCAACAAGTGGAACACAAGACTTTAGCCATCATGTTGACAACATAGCAGATGGATCAGTTGAGCAAAAAGAGTGCAGCACTAGACAAAATAACTCTTTTGCATTGCTTGAATTGTTCTAAACACCAGTCCATATCAACCTTATTTCAGAGCTTGAATAATGAGGCAAACATCACCTCTGTACTGAGTATATGACCTATTCATTATCCAGTTATCAACACCCAAAGACCATCAAACTTCTAATTAAGGGCAATGAGGCAAGATTTTTAATTATATAATAAATACTGCCAGTTGATTAAAGGAGCATAAACATCATTGGGTTTGAGTTAATAACATTTTTTCTTAAGTGGAGGAAGATAAACACAAAGAAAAGTCTACCAAACTCATATTTAAAGGGGGAATTTTGAAGAAAAGCAATAAAGGTAAAATATTCCAGAAAGATAAGAACTTGATATATCACCTCATCCACAGAGGGACCACCCGTTATCCTTGCAGAAGCAATGAAGGACTTGCCACCCACATCACCAGACATGTTCATAGACTGAGACAGGAATGAAGCAGCCCCAAATCCCAAAAGCATGCGGCGAGGAGCTCTTCGGTTCTACTTCTACACTAGATTAGCGGCAGTGCACGAAATTCTATTACAACATATAGCACGCTGTTATTTATGTATGATCCAGGAGATGCTCAACTGTCAGAAAATCCCTATTTAACACAAAAATGGGATACACAGTGAGGAAAGAAATTTTCTGGCCATTTACACATTTTTCAGTATCTGCAAAATGGGGATATGGTGAAAAAATTTAGAAAAACAAATACAATCAAGTTTTCAGCAAATTTCAAGCAAAAGTGGAACACAAGACTTGAACCCATGAGAGTCATGTTGGAATCAGTTGAGAAGTGTAGCACCAGACAAAATAACTCTTTTGCGTTGCTTGAATTGTTCTAAAACATTAACAATATCCCCTATTTCAGAGCTTGAATAATGAGGCAAACATCATCTCTGTACACAACCTATTCATTATACAGATATGCAGAATTTCATATTTTAAATTTCTTGAACTTGCTACTTCTATATTTAAACCAAGAGTATGAATATGTTTGAATCATTCAACTTCAAAACATCATTTAGGAACATAAAGCCCCCCCCAGCGCTTTCCAGTGAAACAGGTACCCCCTATCCCCGAAAAATATTCATTTATGGAAAAAGAAAGGGTTGCCATTGCACAAAATATCATATAAATCTTTGGTACTGCTTCACAGTTCTCAACATACTGTATCAATTCAGAAAGTCAGCAATCAGTATTCCCAAACCCTCTTACAAGTTACAATTAGGCACCAACAAGCCAGCCATTAGAGAGAACTTCAAACTACCTCTTGCATCTAGACCTCAGAACAAGGAACATGTCAACTAATCGAGCATAAAAGTATATGCAAAAATCTCAGCAAGTTTTTTTTATAATAATCAAGTATAAAAGTACATGCATAAATGTTATGCAAATGACATGGTAATAATATCATGAATAAAAGACATTTGACAATGAACCTCCCATGTTACCGGATGGACAGCTGCGCATTACATAATAGTAGTTAGTATGTGTCTACATGATAATAGTGCCATGCCCCAGATGGGAAAAAACTCATTTTGGTCCCTGAAAGATACACTTGTTATTAATTTGTCCCTGATACTCTCCTTCATTCTTGATTTTCAATTAACAGAAACACTTTTTTTTTGTTCCAACTTCAATCTTTATTCTTGGTCTCTCAATCTCCCTATGTCTAGCAATTTGATCCCTCAACTTCTGACTTTGAAAATTGCATTTGAAAGAATACAAATGTCGGAAACCGTTAAGTCTTAGCAAGTGAAAGAAAGAGACAAGTATGAAACTGCTGCCAACATTAAAATCTTACTTCTGGTCCAACCGTGGCACTTGCTCCTCTGCAATGACAAGAAACAGGGGATGAAGCTTTAAGTAATGAAATAAAGAATGTTGAAAAGTGAAGAGGCATCACTATACATACCCTTGCGGGGTGAAAGAACTTTTCATCTTTTCCAATCGAATCAAGAAAGCCATCACTGAATATTGTGTGGGAAATTGGAAAACGGACCAAGAACCCTAATGTTAGGGTTGAGATTGAAGGTAGAACCGTGAAAATGAAGGAAAACAAAAGATGAAGGTTGAAAAGTGAAGAGGCAGCATTAGCCTCTGAAGAGAGACGGGTGAAAGCAGCGATCAGCGATTAAGAGTGAGAACGGCAATGAGATGCCACCGGCGGAAGCATCATCTACGATGAACCCGTCGCCGCAATAATCATCTCGATTCTCGGTTCGGTGGTCGCCGGAGAAGCACTGCAGTGAGTGAGTGAGTGAGGGGTTTGTGTGGGTTTTGGAAAGGGAAGCATTGACTGTGCATGCCATTTATAGTAATAAGTACAGACTTACTTTTCACGCCACGCGCTTCTTCTGTGCTTTCTTTTCACGCGACGCGCTTTTGTTAATCATGTGTCGTTTTATGTTGAAAATAAATGTCGTTTAGTCATAAGTAATGACTTACTTTTCACGCGACGCGCTTTTGTTGTTTTATGCCCAAAACAAATGTCTGTTCCTTTCTTGCGGCAAAAAAACAGTACAATTTTTTTCAGCTTTTAATTTTTCAATTTAATATATTTATTTAAAATAATTTTTTTTTGAAACTGCTTAATGTATTTTAATACAAAGGTAAGTAAGTTTCATTGCTTGATATATATTTTATACAAAATTTAAGTGAGTTTTATATATAAAAATCAATAAAATTTAAATAAATATAAAAAATATATTTTATTATAAATATTAAAAATTGTGTTAAGACATTTTAATAAATAGTATTAGTTTTTTCTTTGTGTAAATAATTAATATTAATAAAACTTAATAATTGATATTTAATAATTATCATTGAAATAATTTTTAGAATTTAACAATTTATTTATTTAATAATAAGAAAATTAATTAAGTTATTTTGAAGCATTTTAAATTAAGTAATAAGTTTTTCTTATCACCAAATGAGTTGTAATAATATATTTTTTATAATTTTATCGAAAAATTAAAGTAATTTGTTATGAGAGACAATCGAGTTTTCCAAACAGGCTTACACCTATCCAGGCCAAGAGTAATTATGTAATTTTAACTTTTAAAATTATAATAAATTATTAATTTAATAACGTAAAATATTATTATAAATTTATTCAACTTTTGTCATAGTTATTTTCCTATGTTATGCTCCCTCAAGTCAAATTTACTAATATATAATAGATCAATTCAAGATTATTTTTCAAAATTCTTTCAAATAATACAGACATACGTTATGGTTAATAATAAATACCTTATAAAGATATTTTTTAAATTTTAATTCTATTTTTTCTAAATTCTTTATTAAAAGAAATTATTTATTATTAATTAATTTTGAATCTTAATATTTGTCACTAATACAAAAACCAAGTTAGTTTTTTAAGTTATAAATGTTGTTATTTAATGTAGATTTTTTTTGGATTTTCTTTTTATAGTTTTTAATCTTATTATTTAATATATTTATTACAAAGGACATTTGTTATTACTTCATTTATGTTAATGCAGAGGTAGTTAAGTTTTTTCCTTAATGTATTTAATGTTAAACCTCAAGTCTCCTTTATATATGTATATAGATAGATAGATAGATAGATATAAATAGATTAGGTTCTCATAAAAGTTAATGGATAACGTGAAATATGATTGATGATTAAGAATTTTAATTTAATGATAAAATTATTTTTTAAGACAATGATAAAATCCTTTTTTTAAACTAATGATAAAATTCTTAAGATAACTTATATATGTAAAATAGATTAGGCTTAAAAGCACTTTTGGTCCACCACATATACTCTTCGCGTGTAAGTGGTCCTTAACAAAAATCAATAACGCTTTGGTACCTCGACATTAACCTTCGTTAGCAAATTTGGTTTTCCATCCAAAATTCGTCAAAAAAACTAACGTTTCTCTTTCATGTGGCACATGACTTATGATTTTTGACCAATTTTGGACGACAAACCAAAGTTGCTAACAAAGGTTAATGTCAGGATATCAAAATGCAGTTAATTTTTGTTGGGGACCATTTGCACGCGAAAAAATATAAACGGGGATCAAATGTGTTTTTTTTACAAGAAGAAGGCATCAAATGTGTTTTTAAGCCAATCAATTATAAAATTACTATTTTTGATTAATAATTCTTTAGTTATTTCTATATACTTTATTATAGTGTTAGATAAACTGAATCTAATAAAGTGTGTTTTCTTATTTTATCATTTTGTTCCTTAAACAATTAGTGGTTGAAGGTTTGAATCTCAACTTTTGTGAGTGGCATAAAACATTTCCCAACCCCTATTACTTAGTACGATAACCTTAAGGTGAGAGATTAGTCTCACATCTATCACTTGTGGGATACCTTGAAAAAAAAAAAGAGTCTAGCACTCGTTTGATTTTTTTTTTTGTTACAAGAGGAAAATTTCAAAACACGAAGGCTAACTAAGGATATCACAACCTGAATGTTCTATAGCTGTAGAAGGCGGTAAACGCCACACACACTGCGAAGAGCCGTCATGCGAAGCCTCTCGCGCCAAGAAGTCTCAGCATTATTTCTTTCCCGATGCACCCATTCCATAGTAACACTCCAATCCCAAATGAATTTACTCTTTACTGTAACAATTGTCTCCCTCTCCCAAAAAGTATCAGCAACAACACCCTCCTCCGAGGGAGCCAGGACAACTACCGTTTGGAGGCCCGTGACCGGCGCTGCCATTGCAGCTTGGTTTAAAGGCACCATCTACACCCCCGAGCCATTTTTCCAGCTCGAAATATCATATAATCAATCTGGCGAAGAACTAGATTCATCAGCCATTGGCTCATACCAAACATAAAATCATTCCGCCACCGCCACCCACCATAGTACAATGATTGGTAGCAATTTCTTTATTTCCTTGAGGACACTGGCAAACCACTCCTGGAACAGAATATGACAAAGGGAGGAAGATTCGAACAAAAATGCGATCACAAACACCTAGAATTTGGGCAAATACGAAAAATGTGGTCTTCATCTTCGGGTGAGCAACATTGGCGCTCAAGTGGTGGCTCTTCTCATGTTTGGTTTGCTAATTATATTTTCTAAATTTAAAAAAAAAAATCCAGAAAATGATTTTTAAGACCAAATTAAACAAGCCTTGATTGTTTTGTTGTTGTTAGAACTTGGATTTTTTTATTTTATTTTCCAATTTCTAAAAAAAATTGGAAAATAAAAGTTCATCTTATCTTATGCAAAACAAGAGTTTTTTAAATTTAAAATAAAATATCCGTAAAAAAAATCAAAATTAAAGCAAACCTGTTACAATAAAATGCTTTTATTAAACGCTGATAGATAAACAACAAGGCTTAATTGCAACTTTGGTCTCTGACGTTTACAAAAGCCACGATTTTGGTCCCTCACCTAATTTAATTACATAAATCGTCCCTCACCTAACACTCTGTGAGCAACGTTAGTCATTTTGTCAATTTGCTAACGGAAGGAGGCTGAGGTGGATTAATAATCTAACGTGGACGACACTGGGGAATGAGAGAGAGTCACATGGGGAGCACGTGACCTCCAACGGTCACCTTCTTTCCTTTTTCTCCTATAAAACAGAGGCAGCTCGCGTGTAAGGGTAAGGGTCCTTCTCCAACTACTGCAACTTGCGTGAAAGACGAAGAAGCTTCTCCAACTGCTGCAGGTCCTTGGGTTCGACAGTTATGGGGGGATTTAGCGAAGGTTCATCTGCCTGTTCTGGATCTGGAAGGCGATTCCACAAGTCCAAGCCACTGAAGATTCTTTGTGATTGCGGAGTTGAAGCTCTCCTTGTAGCATCAGGGACACCATACAGTCATGGAAGGGTGTTTTATGGCTGTGGATTGTACAAGGGTCCTCATGTGACTCTCTCTCACTCCCCAGTGTTGTCCACGTCAGATTATTAATCCACCTCAGCCTCCTTCCGTTAGCAAATTGACAGAATGACTAACGTTGCTCACGGAGTGTTAGGTGAGGGACGATTTATGTAATTAAATTAGGTGAAAGACCAAAATTGTGGCTTTTGTAAACGTCAGGGACCAAAGTTGCAATTAAGCCAAACAACAATAATATTATCTCAGATCTCCTTTCACACTACCCTCTCCTTCCTGATCTGCACAAACCTAAGAGCATCTCCAATGGTGGGATCTTATTTTGGGACTTAACTCACTTTTTGTGGGCCCAGATTGCCACATAAGATTTAAGACACTCATAAGGTCCCAATGCACATTTCACTCTAGTGGTTGAGATCTTATTTTATTTTTTACTGAACCCACGGTACCTAATATATTTATATTATTTATTTCTCTCACTATTTTTAACTTTGGTTCTGGTATTGAAAGGAGAGAGAAAAAAATATTATTTTATTTAAGATCCCGGATTTGAGAGTACCTGAGCTAAGGCACGGATCTTAGCTTTTACTAAGATCTCATGCCATGTAGGATAGCTCCAATGATGAGATCTAATAAAATCCGGATCTTATTTTAAGACCCCAAATTAAGGACTCCATTGGAGATATGCTCTAACATTTTAACCTCCACGAACCCTAATCAGAGATTCAAACGAATCAGAACTAGTTATCACCTCACCCTCGATCGCGTCCTGATTCTCCCTTTGTTCGCATCGTTTTCCCTTCCGATTTCTCCAGGTGCTTACCTTTCTCAGATCTACGATCGAACACCATATTTTTAATCCGTGTTTTCATCTCATTTTCCTTGATTTTATCTATGGCAGAGCGATTCGTATCTTGCACGGGACCAGTGGATTCAGATCAAGGGCTGTTCCGGTTGATTTGATTGATATTCAAGGTTTGAAACATTGAATTTTTTCTTAGCATTTTAGGATTTCTTACTGCTCCATTGCTAATTGAAATTATAGTATGTTATGCTTGATTTATGTCAAAGGGGAATCAGTTAGCTATTTTTGTGATTACTTTAATCAAGGAGAGTTGGATGTTTGGGTGATAATGGGAATAGGAATTTGATGCCTAATTGGTTAGAAGACAATCCAACCCTTTTACCCAACATGATCAATCAATCACACACATATTTTAAGAGTAATTTCCTCAGAGAGGCCTTTTCATTGGTGCACATTAACATGCTGGTGAGCTTATTGAGAAACAGATCTATCTGTACTGTAGAACAGCCTTGTAAAATTAGGAGACGAAAGGTAGTTGCGGCGGGAATGATCGAAAAACATTCCTTTTACAGCAGTTCCCATTTTCCTAACCATTAATTGAGTATGTTGACAAACCAAATGAAGCTACTAATTAATGAATTTTGCTGTAACTTCTGTCGCAACCTATGAAGCATGAGTCATTTTGGCTGCTGTACACGTATTTAGTATGGATGCTTGGATACTAAATTCGTGTTTCTTTTCTTGCTTATTGCACATTTTTCAGTTCTCTTGTGTGTTTCATTAGTTTTTTTAGAACAATGTGTGTGTGTGTATTTATTATGAAGATGCTTTGCTGACTTTTTCAAAATAAAATTTCCTCTCTCTCTCTCTCTCTCTCTCTCTCTCTCTATATATATATATATATATATATAAGTGCTCCCTTACCTTAGTGTTTTTATAAAATCCAGTACCTCATGCTCATATCTGTGCAACATAAGTCACAATCCAGTACAAGATTCTGCAATTCGATAATAAATGTTAAATAATAGCAACAAAATAGATGCTGTTTTTCTGCCCGGTCATGATGTGATATGCCTGCTCTTCAATATGCCATGTTAATACTGCAAGGGTTAATTGGTTTCCATTAAGTAGGGTCAAAGGTTCACTAATGTTGGTGGGGTGAAATTTTCTGGAGGAAGGGGCTTAGGACAGTATTTTCTGGGGTTTGCATATTTCATGTGTATGCGTGACTTATGAGAATGTTCAGCTAGTATTGTCGAATTTAAATTATTAGCGGGAAAAATACGTGAGGATGCGACAATCACTGACTTGTTGACTGTTACTCTGATGCTAATAATATATTTGGTAATCAGAAAGACACAGTTCCTAAAATTTTGAACTGTTAAGTCACGTGTTCATATGGAATATATGCTTTAATTTATTGGTATATTATTGAAAAAGTTAGTCCTGGCTCCTGAGTAAGTAATTCTGCTAGTTTGGTAGGTGCTGTGGGTATATTACTGTTCCTAGCTATGCTAAGTTCCATAACACATGTTGTTATCGCCTAAGAAAGTATCATAGAGAAGTTATACTGCAAAACCTGGAAGTTGATTATTTATAGCTATATTTTATGAACAGATTAATAAGATAATAAACAGGTGGTGAATTGGATTCTGGTTACAATAAATAATTCTTGGGCTGTTTTGTATTATATCATATAATGATAGCTGCTGCTATGTCCTTGCGATTTGCATCATGTTTCTATTTTCTGAATTTGCAGGCGTTATATTTAAACCTAAGACTTGAAGGGAAACTGCCGTTCTTGGCCCGGTAAAAATCCAACTATTTTGTAGTAAAACACTGAAGTTTTTATCTTGATTAGGGAATCAATTCAATGTGTCATCTTAGAAAACTCATTCTTGAAACTTGGTTTTCTTATAACCAAATTGGTTTGAGGATTTTATGCTTGACAGCATAACAGTAAGGACAAGTCCCAATTTTCTGTTTGTTCTTTTTGCAAACAACACATTCTTTTGCTGTGATATGTGCATTTTTTCAAACATAAAATCGAGGAATGAGGATCCAATAAGAGCAACTACGTATGGATTATAGCCCTCTAACTCTACTTTCAAGGAATTTTATTCCTCTTAAGGATTTTTGTTTGTTTTTAGGATTTTTGTTTTTGTGCACACAAATTTTTCTGCTATTCTAAGAATATATGATTCATTTTTTATATTTTTTTGTATTTACAGGCAGTTTAAACAATTTGATCCAGATTCAAGTTTGCTTACTCTTTTTCTCGTAGATTTTTCTATACTTCCCATGGCATATCCCTTCTCAGATTTCAAGTACTCAGATGGCCTCACTGTGGTGGGTATATCCTTTTGCACAGCTATTGTTTGTGAGGCCATCTCATGGGTTCTTATCTACCGTACCAATTCGTACAAGAACCTTCGGTCCTCCATAGACAAAGCCTCTAAGAAACTTGAGACAATGAAGACAGACAGCCAGAAAATTAACATTAAGAAGTCGAAGACCAAAAAAATTGACCGTGTTGAGACAAGCCTCAAAGAATCAAGTCGTGACTTGTCTCTCTTCAAGTTCAAGTCTGGGGGTGTGGTAGCTCTGGTTCTCTTTGTGGTTTTTGGGCTGCTGAATTCACTCTTTGAAGGAAAGGTAGTTGCTAAATTGCCCTTCAAGCCTTTTGGTCTTGTTATGAAGATGAGTCATCGAGGGTTGCAAGGTACTGATCCCACTGATTGTTCCATGGCATTTCTATACTTCTTGTGTTCCATTAGTATCAGAACAAATTTGCAGAAGTTCTTAGGTTTTGCACCGCCAAGGGGTGCAAGTGCTGGCCTCTTCCCCATGCCAGACCCGAAGACCAGTTGATTGGATTTAGTGTTATATTTGAGCTGTTTACTTGTTATTTCTAGGTTTAAGATAATTTTGAGCTGCATAACCTTAATCAACTTCAGTTATTTGATTTGGTTTGGTTCCCTTAAGGATGATTTAATCAGGTATTAACTTCAGTTTTTCAATTGTGATTTGCTTGTTTTTTTTCCTTCTTAAGTCCAATAAAGAGCCCTTATCTATGTTATTGTGGAAAAGGAAGTTCTTTCATTTGTTCCCTCTCCATTCCCCATATCCAATATTTTCTCACAAGAGTAGATAAAGTTGTAATTCTAAATTAGTTATAAATGTCATATTTATTATTCAGTTATTTGTTTCTAAATTATGCTCGTCAATTTTCATTTGCTAGAGTTTTTCATAGATTTTTCACGAAACTTATCCATTGGTTTGCTTGCTATGATTCTTTTGACTTATTTTAATCTAGAATTTGGATCTCTGGAAGAAAGTAAGGTATATTTTAACCCGCCATTCGAAAATTCTGGATGTAACTTACCCATGGTCTCTCTGATTTAATGGGGCATATTGACTATTTTCTTGTTACTTTCTCCACTATTCCATAACTTAAAGAATAAGCGTGGGTGCAATTTGAAAACACACTACTTGTCTTCGTGCTCAATCAAATCTTCACCGTCTCTCATACTCCTTCACATTCGCCATTCATGCTGTTTTGAACTATTAATGTGTTCATGAACTGAATTGAATTATCTCCCCTGCTCATCTCATTCACAAAGGTTTCACCTATTTTCATCATTTTTTTCGTGAAGTCTAGCAAGTCGCCAAAGGAAGGACTTCTTTCCATTGTGGTTTACCACTTGCAGCTTTTCATTCTATCCATGCAAAAACTTCCAACTTTTGAACCACCACACTATTTTTAATTATGGTCACTAATTCAACTAACCAAACGTTGAAAACAACCATTTATTTGGCATTTACTCCAACTCTGGATTTGCTTTAGACCATCCTGGTTTATTAGCAGAAACATTAGTCAGCTGATAATAAGCAGCAACAACTGAAGATTCATGAGATATTATCAAGTGATCTGCCCTATTACCTTTAAGCTTATGAGGAAACTGCTGCTATATGTTACAAATGTGTAGCTTGCAGTATTATAAACATTGCAGCTTTTTTTTTTTTTGGGTCAATGAACATTGCAGCTATATATCATAAAAGCTGCTTGTCCCAATTTGTTGACCATAAAGAAGGGCAATGTGGCTTGGATTTTAACCAGTTCCTTACAAAATAGATTAGTGGCTAGTTTGGTTTGCCTTTTTTCCATTTTGAACAATCCAATTTTGTCCTTGTTTGCTGCTTCTTTCCATCTTCTCCTAAAAATCTCCACTTCAATGTATGATTGCATCCTGACATGCAAGTAGTAGGTTACTTTGTTAAACCACATGAACCACTTAATCATAGTCAGTTTAGCCTCCTGACCCTGTGCATCGCGCCGTAGGACTCCTATCCTAAAAAAGATAGGTCCCTCAATGAGCTCCATCTGTATGTGGTTCCTAATAAAACGCGAGACGGTATCCGAAGTGACGGTGTTCGAAGCAATTATTTCTGATTCGCTTAAAGTGTGTTTGTATTTGTGTTACTTTTAAGGTCATGTACTTTCAACCCAATGAAACAAATACTCACTTCTACTTTTTGTGCTTTGAAATGTGTGCAAAGTGAGTTAGAAGCAAATGAATTGAAACTCAAACACAACCTTAGTGGTTAAGCTCTCTGCTCTTGTTTCTAAGATAGACGGTTCAATTCTCTTTTGTAAAAAATAAGTACTTTAGAATTACAATTTATGATGTAGTTATTTATTAGGTTATGAAGAATTTAGATTTTGCCTTAGTGGTAAAAAAAAAAAATCAAGTTTGCAACATAAGTATTGAGGCTCAATCCAACGGTCCACTCAAAAGTTGATTTTAAATTGTAACCTATAATTCTTATGGTACATCGGAAAAATAAATGATATCTTCCGAGGTTTGAATCTTGAACCTCTCCCTCCCAACCTATATATCTCAAACTCTTACCACTTAAATTATCATCCGGGGACACCAAATGTAATTATGAGCTCATCGCATAAGATGTTGGCTGTGCAATTAATGTCCACTGAATAAATGTAGGTCTATAGGGAAGATTAAAGATTCAATAGAAATACTCTCTCAGTTCCTAAATAATTGATACCATTTCTAGCTGAATTTTGTTCATAATGATATGTCATTTTACAAAGTTCAAGAGAGCATTAATTGTGTTTTACCAATAGTACCATTCATTTATGGGTGGTAGGAAAATTGAAAAGTTAGAATTAATAAAAAAGATAAATGGTATAATAAGAATTTAGATTGTAATTTTAATAAAACAAGAATATTAATTGCTACTTCTTAATACTACTTGTGTAACAACCTTAAAGTGTCTGTTATATAGGAACGGAGATAGTAATATATGATGTGATACAAAATTACTTTCCCAATTGCTGTCGACTCAAAATTTCAACCACGTGATGAAACGAAACCTGTTGTTTTCAAGCAGAGCAACAGCAAGTAGAAGTAGGACTAGTGGCAGCATAGCACTGTGCCATTGATAACTGGTCCTCCTGCTATCTTATCTATCATCTTAAGCTTTAACGTCTTTCTTATCCCGCAACACGTTCATAAGACCTTTTGAGTTTTGTTTTTAATGGGTCAACAACCCAGCATGGTATTTGGTGAAGCTAGAAGAAAGAAAAACCAGCATGGTATTCGGTTAAAAAGGATTAAAGTTGCATCTGGTATTGGGTATTAGAGGAGCTTTCATCTGACATTTCTCTCATTTCTGCTGCTACTTTATAATATCTTTCATGCTATGCACTAGGGGTGTACAAGGTACGGGTTAGGACGGGTTTTGGTTAATTCTAACCCGGCCCTAAATATTGATCCGGCCAATTCATAGACCCTAACCCGTCCTTAAACTCGAAGCAACCCGACATTATGCGGGTCCAATTTAGGACGGGTCTATGTAGGACGGGACAGGGTTGACCCGATAGACAATTAGTCTAAGACTATTTTATACTAATTGTAAAATTTAAAGATAATAACATACTTAAAGAGTCATAAGTTGGAACTATTTTTTAGAAGAAAGAACTTGAAATGATCAAATTCTTTCATAATCTATTGCACTTGAGAGGTTTACATTTTGTTTGATTTATATACACGTGTCACTCATTTTGTTTGATCATTCTTCACTTGTCTCACATGTGCATCATACACACACATGATTTTCTCTTGTTAGAGCATGAAAGTGTCCATAGTTTGATGAACGTTTATTTAATTTATAAGGTAGATGTTAAACATTTTAATCTCATCCACATGGTAAGATAAATTTGAGCACCATATATCACATTTTAATTATTATAATAAATTAAAATTTTATAAAATATATATGTGGGACGGGCCGGGTGACCCGAGTGTCAACCCGAACCCGACCCTACCCGAAGTCGTGTAACTCAAAGATCAACTCGAACCCGGTCTCTTTTAATGATCGGGCCGGGTTGAACCCGGCCCTAAAGGTTTGGGACGGGTTGACGGGTAGGGCCGGGTCTTGTACACCCCTACTCTGCACCATGTTAATTAAACATTTCACTCGCACCCCTACAAGAATAATTATATCTTCACACCTCATTTTTGAGGTGTTGAGAGGTGGGGGAAGAGAGAGATATGAAGAAAGGAGAGATAAAGTAAAGATGTGATATATATGTGATTTAATTGATAGAGAAAAAAGAAATAAATAGAAATGAAGGTGAAAAAAAAGTAGAAAGGTGTGTATATATCATAACTCCCCCTACAAAGTTGGATGAGAGCTAGTGGAATGGGTGACGAGTGTAATTGGATGTGCAAAAGTGTAAGAATTCCTTCGGCTAAAATGCACTTTTGGCCCCTGATGTTTCAAGTTTGTGCAAATTCTGCCCCTACTCTATTTTTGTCGATGTTTCTACCCCTCATGTTTTCAAACAGTGCATCGTCTACCCCTCATGTTTTCAAACAGTGCACCGTCTACCCCTGCGTCAGGGGTAGACGGTGCACTGTTTGAAAACATGAGGGGTAGAAACATCGACAAAAATAGATAGGGGCAGAATTTGCACAAACTTAAAACATCAGGGGCCAAAAATGCTTTTTAGCCAATTCCTTCAACAGCAAGTTAAGTAATGGTGTTTATAATACAACAAAAGAAAAATGAATTTGTTCACAATGATCTACCTCTAGTTAATTAAGAGAGATAAAATTAAAAGAGTAATTAGAGAAACCAACCGATGTGACGACTGATAAGAATAGTAACCAAAGTGTTGTATGTGCCTTTCATACGAGGACACTAAGCACCCTCCGTCTAGACTAGCCTCAGACTACGTGACGAAAATTTATGCCTAGGCATCGATGCAAGGAAGGAGTAGACCAAGAAAGAATAACACAGTGGATAATAACTTCTAGGGTGCGACGTCTTAGGGGCCTATATCAGCAAGGAACAGTGGCGGACCCACATAGGAGTGAAGGGGTTCAGTTGAACCCCCTGAAAAAATAAAAAATTCTACTTACCCCCTGTATTAATTTTTTTTTGAACCCCCTGAGATTTTTAATTTGCACCCATAACCCCACTTGTACCTCTCTCTCTCTCTCACAAACAGACAGGCTACTCACGCAGTCACGCCCCTCACCCAGTCTTTCTCTTGCTCTCTCACAATCTCATTAGATCTGGCCGTCAACAAGCATTGAAGCACACACGCAGCCCACCACCGGCCACCAGCCCACCACCACGCCATGCCACCACCGCCGCGCGCCTCTCAAGTGAGTGAGGGGGAGGGATGCTTCAGATCTGAAAGGAGGGCACAGAAAGCAGAAAGGGATGCTTCAGATCTGAAAGGGACTGAAAAAAAGAATGGAATTCCTTGACCTGGACCGTCGTTATTCTCTCACTCATCCTTCACCTCCCATTGCAAATATTATAGCACCTGTTCGGCTGTTCTTAAGTTATTTTGTTTATTTTTCCATGCTATTGTTAGCTTTCATGGGAAGGATGAACGTTGTTGAAATTTCTTGTGTATTATTACTAATAATTTATTAGCCTGAGGAATCAATATACATTCATTTTCTTCTCCAAAAAAAATAAAAATAAACGTGAGAGTGATTTTTCAAGTGATTTTTGGCAGAAATGCAATAGGTGGCTAGGCATACTATCGGTAATACCGGAATCGTGTTGAGCACATTTCCTACAGTTTAGGGGAGAATTTTGGACAGCAAATCAAAGGAGGGGTGCAAAATCTGTGTGGCATGCACTGGTTTGGATTCTATGGCTCTCAAGAAACAAAATCATTTTCAGAAACGGTGATAAGGATGTAGAAAAGATTTTTGACTTGGCACAAATGAGAAGAGGTTTGTTTTCTCAACATATGATTGGATGTCTAACCCAAGATATTGTTTGGGTCGATGCTTGTGAAATTTGCCAAATCTGCACCCTTGGCTTTGATTTCTTAATTGCTGATGCTGTTAGACAACTACTATTATGTATTTATGTGTTATGTCTTGTGCCCAAAGTGATAGAGTTTTATTGACTTTTGCATAGGCAGGGGAAGGTGAGATTTAGAATGCAGGGAGCTTTTTGTGTCTGCATAATTCACTGGTTGTAGGATCGATTTTTGCTTTCTGTACTGATCTTGGACCTGCTTGTTCTGTTTTTTTTCTTTCTATTTACCTTTCCTTCCCTTGTAATTATTCTCTTGTATCTCTTAAGTTAGAGTACCCCTAATACTCTTATTTAATACAATTTTGCTTACAAAAAAAAACCACATGTTTTTAATTATATTTTTATCAATGTGCTCATTTGAAAAAAAAAATTGAACCCCCTGACCCCGGGTCCTGGATCCGCCACTGGCAAGGAACACTTCCATGTAGTGGAAGGAACTTGATATGCACTTGGATGGGAGGTTAGATGAATGCCTGAAGAAGCTCTAATCCATGTAGGAAAGCTTTATATTTGAAGGTCTCATGTCAGTGAAAGTGAGGTACACAGGAGATAATCTAGTTTTTCCAACGAGGGAGGAGAATGCAAATCTTAAAGAAGTGCTTGAAGGCGCATATATTTAGTTTGAAGATTACTTCGAGTCCATCTACCCATGAAATCCGAAATTGGCACCTGGCCATAGGCTTGCATGGACTCGGTGTGAAAGATTCTCCATAAACCTTTGGACTAAATAGTTATTTGAGCATCTAATCATGAAGTTTGATACTCTTGTCTTGATAGATGAGAAGAACATTTCACTCTCAAACCTTGAGTTTACTATGACTCGAATTAGAGCACTAGAATTATAAACTACATTCCATTACATGGAGGTAAAGTTGAATGACATAACAGAGTCGGACCAACACTAAATGAGACCTAAAGCAAACTTTAAGGTAAGCCTTTTTGTCTTCTGACTTAGTAGAAAAAATGTGGGGTCTTTTTTACTTGGTAAAAAAAACATTGTTGGAGGCCTAAATCGGTTGCATGGGTGGTTTTACCCTTGGGCTGACCATGTGACATAGTCTATAGAGTAATACTTATGAAGAAGAATGTCTCATCGAAAGCTCAGACCATGAAAAGAAGTCAGAGTTTTCGAAGGAAGACAGTGGTAGCTGGGAAGGAGAAACCATCCCTCATCTCGACGGTGATCTAGGGGGAAGTGGGAAGTTTGACCATTCAATGAAGGTCTAGATGGTGCGTTTGAAACGTGTAAAAGAAGGGAACACGAAGATGGTGAAATTATAAATCAAGCAAATGGTGCTCTTAATGCAATAAACAATGTCAATGATGGGAATGCATTAAACCTAGATGAAGAACACTTGGAGACTAGGGTGATTAACAACAATTCGAGTGATGTAGGCACAAGTGTGGTTCCTGGTTCGTTGGGGGCTCAAGGGAAGGTGCTAGATAATCATGTTGGCATTGCTCCGACCCAAGTTGGTGTGAATATGATGCCACATAAAAAAATATTATTGAACATAGAAAGAGACTTTCAAGATTGGACCCTAGCTACAAGTCCAAGTTTTCTGGGATTGGCCAACACCAGGGCATAGAAAACTGGCTAGTCTCAGTAACCTGAAACAACCTTGCGACACCCTAGCTCTTTGTACCACCTTTGTTTCAATCTCTACATCTAACCCTAGTGTATCCCTTTGTGTGAATTCTACCTTGAGACAATCTTGAATAACAAAGGCTCGGTGGTAGTCGTACATCAGCCGTTAATCATTCTTGATCACAAGAAAGCCAAGTCGCGTCAGCTCAGCCAACACCAACACCCTCTGATCAGACCCATGAATGGTTAAAGATGCATGGGGAAGCTACATCGATAATAAAGGTAAGACATCAAATTCATTCCCTTAGCATATCCTTTTAGATTCAGATGTTGTGAAATGTAAGAATATTTTTTGGATTAAAAATGTGGTTGTAGAGGAAAAAAAAATTATGGAATATGGGTAAGGGATGGGGGGTTACATTTCAAGCGAATAAGAAGGATATGATCACAAAAGCTAATGGAGCTAGAACATTGGGACGAAAAGGAGGAAGGATCATAATCCCGATTTAATGCTGATGGAAGAGGGGCGGACCAAGGCGAACCATGCATCTAATTTACAATGTCATGGCCTTAGGAAACAATGTAAATGGGAGGGTGATGAGGGAAATTATGGTCCAAGAAAATGTGGAGCTGATATGCATTCAGGAAACAAAATCGTAGGATATTGACTATAGAGCCTGTGATGCAATTTGGGGAAATGCTGATTTTGAATGGAGAGTGACCCCTTTGTAAATTGGGGTGAAGGTTTTCTATGTACCTGGAAAAAGGGATTGTTCAAAATTCAGGAAAATATATTGGGCAAGGGAGACCTTAGTTTGAGAGAATTGTGTCGGGATCAAAATACTCATGTCTTGGAGGAAAAAGGCGTATATGGGATAAATTGAACGAAAGGAGGAATAGGTGCAATGTTTCGTCTTGGTGCCTTGCAGGTGATTTTAATTTGGCATGAAGTATTGAATAGATAAAGGGAAACTCTTATTAGTAGATGAGATGGAAGAGTTCAATACTTGTCTATGGGTTTTCTGTATCCCTTATTACCCATCTTTAATGAATTTTGGTTGACAATTTTTTATTTAATATATGATTGTAAATATGAAAGTAATTTTAATTTAGTATTAACTGCATTTTTAGTCACTTTAGTTTGGAAAATGTGTGATCTTGGTTCTCCTATTTTTTTTTAGCAAATTGCCTTACTTTTAAGATCAAAAGTTTTGGTCATTCTCTCAAACTTCCTATGTCAAAAATCATTATATCATGATTTTATTTTCAAATATTGTAGGGTTTATGATGCATTAGATATATAATATAGTTTAAAAATATTGAAAGTAAGAAAATTATTTCAAATAATTTTGAAGGACATTTTTGGACATGAACTAGAGTTTAAAGAAAGGAATGTGTGATATTTTTCATTACAATTTTTGGTTAATTTAATATTTGATTAGTGGATTTTAATGGGAATGGCATTTATAATGATTAATTCAATTTATGAAGTTTTTTAATAGAAATGAATATTTGAGACTTTTAAACACAAAATAATAGTAATTGAGGGACTTGATTGAAAAGTTTTAAAAAATTAAGTCCCTTCCATGAAAGAGACGAAATAAGAATTCAATTTCCAAATAGATAAAGCCGGGGTATTAGACCAAATCAGGCAAAATCTGCTCTTCTTAGAGGACTAATGTCACACATAATCCAAACTAGAGCAACACAACCTTTATTTTAATAGTGACTTTTATATCATTTCCATAAACATTTAGAAGTAAATTTTTTTCATTTAAATTATAGGTTTAAATACACTATTATCCTTGAATTGAACTGAATTATTGGTATTGGTTCCTAGATTAAGTTTTCCTCGAAATCTATCTCTTAACTTGGTTTGCGTGTGAGGTCCTGACACTCAGGGTTTGCACCACTCATTCATTTTCTTTTCCAAGTCGTCGATAGCCGCCTCGTTTCCACCATCAAACATCAAGCCCACAAACTTTCCAACAAGTCACGCCTTCTTGGCTCGCATCCAGTAACCACCACATAATGCACTCCTTAGAACCAAAGGAATAGAAGAAAGCAAGGGCATGATCGCACCAGAGGAAAAGCCGCCACCATCAACTACAACCAAAATCCACACATATGGTCAAGGGCACCTGGCAAGGCTTGTGACCTCTCTTGATATTTCTTGGACGCCTTCTCCCACGAGGAAGAAAAGCAAAATGGGTCTCAAACAAAGAAGACTCCCCCCAGTCCAAGACGCAACCATTTTCCAAGGACACCAAAGAAAATTCACACATGGTAGTGGTACTCTAATAGGATTGATAACAACAGAAGGTGAGTTTAGAATGAAAGACCTCAATAAGCCACAAAGGAGAGCCCAAGAACTTGCAAAACATCATAAATTCTTCATCCAAGGCACAAAAAACAAATTTGGAACTGCTGACAAGCAACCCCCGACGAAGCATAAAGAACAAACTCCTTTAGCAATGAATTTTTTTCGCACCAACCAACCAATTGACCCTCACATCGGAAAACAAAAAGCCTTTTTTTGTAATCTTTTCCAAAACTTAACAGTGAACATTTCTTCTCCACTATCTTCCCTCCCACCTTCAATTCTTCCTCTTCTTCAAGCAAGCAGCCAGGGCATGCCGCCTCCACAAACATCACAAAGTCAGGGAAGCGAGGACCCTTTATACTGCAGATCTCTTTGATAATGATCATTTTTTCACATTAGCCGAGATACTCGTCACACAATGTCCTTTTGATTTCCCAACCAAAGCGTCTCATCAGGGAGTGATAGAAGAAAACGACTAAAAGAGCTACGCTGCCAGATCTGGTATGACAAATTCAACACCTTCCTTGACAGAGCTTGAGGTCTGAAACTGCTCAGATTTGAGCCCAAATCCCTCGCCCGATGATACTTTTCCATTGAAACCTTCAAGGACGAGCCTCCCACTTTTGCATTGTCGAGAAAATTGATTATTGAAGTAGCCTCCTCTTTAAACAAAAAACAGTCAAACCCAAATCAGAATTTCCTCCCTGACTTGCAGTGACGTTGAACGGAAACATTGTCAATTTGCAAGAACAGATCGCGAACCTGCAAATACCCCCACTGAATCGACAATTCCGTCGACGGAAAGGGAATAATATGACTGATTTTCTTTTCATAATTATAAAAGTAATTATTGTAGGATACCATTTCTATATATTTGTATTATGAATTATAACATTTTCAGAAAAAAAGTTAGGAATTAAAACACGAACAAATATAACAAAATAGTGTACCTTTTGATGATCACATGGAAGCATGCCCACAACTGTTTGCATCATCAACAATACATTACCTTCCTTTCAATTTCTCATCTTTTAAAACTTGATTCTTTGATGGAGGACCAAAGAGTTAAGGAACGTGAGATAAGTGAAGATCATGCCCTCCATAAATAAAACTCAAAAGCCCAATGCTCATTATTTTTTTTTTATTTTTTTTATTTTTTTTTTATTTTTTTATTTTTCCTTTTCCTTGTATTGGGTTGAAGTACCCCTTGTACTTCATTCAATATATATATATATATATATATATATATATATATATATATATATATATATATATATATATATATATATATATCATTGCCTATCAAAAAAAAATGATCATTGATATTGGCTCATTAATTAGGTCATGCACAAAAGTTTACACATATGCCTAATGGACTAAACTGATTGAGCTGGTGATTTCTAAAGAAGCCCAAAATGAATCACATTAACAAATGAATTCAAAGGGAGAAAATATATATATGAGGTCTTACATTCAACTAACGGTTTAATAAAATGAAATACACCTATAAGCTAAACTAAAATAAAATTCTAATGATTATTTCTTGAGACAATCATGCAAAGGGGCCCGCAATATGTTTTTTTCTTAAGCATAGTATTTTTTGGTACATCAGAATTTTAAGCGTAGTATAATGTTGAAAGTAAAATAATGCAAAATATCATAAAAATGTATAAATTGTTAAGAAAATAGTAAAAGGGAGAGGGGAGAAGAGAGAATGCAAGAGTGAGACAAGTGATTTTGTGGAATGAGGTGTGGCTGATTGATGCAGCCTCCTTTATTTATAGCACTAGAACTAGGTCAATTACATGGAGAGGAGATGATGGTCCAAGCCCATAGAGGAGATACATGCCCAAGCTCATATGGTCATCCTATTCATAACACTCCCCCTGGATGACCATCCCTTAAGAATGTGCCTCATTAAAACCTTACTAGAAAAAACCCTATGAGATAAAAACCTAGTGAAGGAAAAATAGTACATCATTCTATAGGTCATCTTTGTACATGCCTCATTAAAAACCTTACCATGAAAAACCCAATGGGAAAAAAACATGGTTAAGGAAAAAAGAGTACAATGCATTTTAATTGAGATATTTCAGCCGATGAACTCTGATATTTCGCACAAGCTTTTCAAACGTTGTAGTCAGAAGGGCCTTTGTGAACAAGTCTGTCAAATTATCACTTGAATGAATTTGTTGGATGTCTTTGTCCCCATATTTTGTAGATCGTGAGTGAAGAAGAGCTTCTGTGATATGTGCTTTGTACTATCTCCCTTGATGTATCTTTCTTTAGTCTTGTGTTGTCTACAAGGTGATGGATGAATCTCCGATGTAGAATTTCTCATATTCAGATATCTTATGGGTATTGACTTTAAGTATGTTGGCCAACCACACCCTTTTATATGAGTTCGATATTCCTTTTTTTTGAAATATAAAGGATTATATATTATTATCCACAAAAAAACCCTTAAGGAGAGAGTACAACCCCAATAAAAACGAGGCAGCTTGACAGTAAATAAAAGAGCAATTCAGACCAAGTCATGGGTTCGATATTCTCGCACTTATAATATTGAGCGCTACTTCATTTGTCGACAATTTTTCAAGTTCTTGGTTACTTGTTTCAACTTGTAGAGATACAATCGATTGAGATCTCTTTGTATTAATAATAACAGGTACTTGAACCTCTTCAGGAGGTTTAAAGAGTTTTCGTAATCTCTACACTTTTCATGAGAATTCTCCTCATAACAAAACCATCTCCCTTCTCTGAAATTTATCTTTGAAACCAAGTTTAGGCATGTCTTAGCCTAATAAAATTTCAATAGAGAAGGTCATTTTCAGCATAAAGGAATTTAGAAATCCCTTTTTGATCAGAGAATGCATCTTTTGAACTTCAAGTTCATATTGTTGTGTGCGAGTATATATGCATTCAAAACAAAATTTCTGAGCTGCTTAGTTTTTCTCCCCCCTAATGCCGAGAAATAATGATAAGTAAGATATGAATTATCTTTTGGAGATTATTCAAATTCATAACATAATCTCGGTTTTTTCTTGTAGTCTCATCTTTTAGTGCGGTCTAATGACACATAGTGCACATAAAAAAATATATAGATGAGAGATATTAGGTTCTTGACCATGAACCAATTGCAAGGGAGAATTCTAGTGACTCGTTGGTTTGATGCATATAAATGTTGTTACTTGCAAAAACATGTCCATAAAATAAGGACATTTGTTCTCTTAATATTTGTCTAGCTATAAATAAGAAGCATTTAGCTAAATATCTTTGCCAGATCATAATCATGTCACATACCAACTTGATCAAGGTTGGACATTTCATTTTATCAAGGTCGATGCATCGATAAACACTGAATTTGTGCACATGTATCACATCAAATATATTCAAGAATCATAGGGAATTCCCCTTATTTTGCCACAATTTTAATTTTTGACATTGAGAACAACATCTAAGAAATAGATTTTCGCATCATAAGACTCGGGATGGTCTAACCGGTCATATGCCAATCACAATCACTTTTTCCATATGAAGAACTTCGCTAATCAAAACAATGCTTCAATATTTCAAAGAATATTTTCTCGCATTTTGAATCCTTTAGAGATTTTCACATTATATCACTAGTTGGGGAAATTGGAGAGCTCAAAATAGGAGTCTCTAAATCACACTTGAATTCCCAACGTTCTCCCCCTCAAGTGTGAGTTACCACCACATTACTATAGTATTGCTTTGATATAGATTTCATAGGTCTCTTTTGGAGAAGCACCATACAATATCATTTACGTTATTATGTCCTTCTTGGGACAATTAACCATACTTTGATATAAAAGATCACAACTTTTGTCATGTTTGATGAAATATTTGCTTTAGGAAATATCTCAATTACAATCATACATAAAATTGATACAAAGCGCTTTTGTAATGGAGAACATGTTGATGAAATATTTACTTATGGAAATATTTCAATCACAAAAATAGATCCAAAGTATTTCTATCGTTTTTTTTTCAACAAAATTATAGCTCTTTTGGAGCCTTCAATCATTTTTGAAGTACATTGGATTCTCCCGTTGTCAAATGCGAGAAATTCAATTTACTCTGAAGGAGTGTGTGCGTTGTTGCGCAATCAGCGAGACGAACATCTTTGCTATTAAAATGGATATTCATAGCTCAACAAATATTATATTTTGAGCATCAAAATTTTTAGTGCATTTCAATGGTTGCACTCTTACTTTGAATTTAGGAATGAACCTTCAAAATCACTATAGTCTACAGTTCTTCTGGACTTGTAGACTATGAATCTTCAGGATTCAAAATAAAAATTTCACTTCAATTATTATGAAGGATCTGAATCTTCAAGATTCTTGATAAAAATTTAACTATAGTTCTTGTGGACTATGAATCTTTAGGATTCATAATAAAAAAAAAATTACTACGGTTCTTTTGGACTCGTAGGATAAAAATATGTGAGAATAATCAATACCCACAACTCATTTAATATCACAACAAGTGAGATATATTATACATCATTAGGTGATATATAAAACAAAGGGTAAAAATAAAAATATAAAACAAGTCGCAAAGGGTCCCATAGCACCGCATGCAAGGGCAATAAAACGTATTGAATTAAGAGTTTATTGCCCTTGCATGCGGTGCTATGGGACCCTCTATCACTTCTGATTCTCTGCTTCTGATCATGCCTAATAAGCAGCAATTTAGAGTTTAGAGTAGTGGCACCTTACGCTTCCTTCCTTCGTCTTATCAATTTGTTTTGTTAGGGAAACAAAATTCACCGATCGATCGATATAAAACAAAGTTATACACGTATTAAGGCAATGACTATCAATTAAACGAAAAGGGAAAATTAGCAATTAAACGAAAAACTAGAAACTGTTACAGGAACCTTGCAAAATTTTGACCTTTACTGTCTCCCTTGGATGCATGTGCTGATTTGCTGCACGTATTTTGGTCCTGTTTTGGCTGTCTTATTTATTATAAGAGCATTTGGAACATTTTTTTTATAGCAAACATAAATATATTGAAGATAAGCACAAGGGGTACTTCAACCCAATATAAGTAGAGAGAAATAGAAGAAAACTAGAAAGGAAAAGGAAATCAAAGGTGATACAAAAAAATAATATATATATATATATATATATATATATATATATATAGGGAGCATATCAAGTGAGAGCAGTGGTTTATGGTGAGAGATGAGAGCAGTCAATAATAGCCATTAGATTAAATTTTACGGTTCAGATTTATGTTCCACTTTAAGAGTGCACGTGACCCCTAAACCTTTTTTTCTCTCTCCCAGTCAAAACTCTTTTCACCTGTGTCATCTTCTTCTCCTCTCTCCCTCAATAAAATCTTCTACTCTCACCACCGTTTCTTCTTCACGCCACCACTCCACCTCCGCAATTGGAGACCCTTTCCACCTCCAACCACCCACTCCCCCTTCCACAACCACCACCGATCACATTGGGCCCCACCTATACCCACCATATAGCAAACGCCCTTGCCTCTCCGACCGCGCCACCAACTCCTTCTCCCTCGACCTCTCCAAACTCAGCCTCGCCGACAACACCACCACCACCACCAACATCAGGAACTACAAGCCTCCCGCCAAACACCGCTCATCGCGCGAGAGGCGCCGACGCGGCTCCAGATCTGTCTCTGGCCGCAGCAGCGATCGCAGCGGCACGCGGCGGTGCTGCTCTGCTGATGCCTCCGCTGCTCACGGGACTTGCTCTGATTTTCCGGTGGCGTTGGGGACGGACTCGAGCGGGGAGCTTTTTGGGAACGAGGATGTGAATTGGTCCTCCGATGTGAGCGAGGCCACTGTCATTAGATTGAACCATTTCCTCAAGATTTCCTTCACAAAACCATAATTAAAACTCCAATTTGATAAAACCCTCAATTTCCATTTGCAATTTCTGTTTTTAACTTTACCAGAACAGGGATGATAAGAGATTGAGAAGTGTACGAGGAGAACGGGAAGAAGAAGATGCGCGCGTGAAGAGGGAACAGCGTGAGTTAGGAATGTGAGAAGGGCACGTGATACTCTTTAAGTGATAATTAGATCTAAACCCTTAATATAGATCCAATGGTTACAATTCAATGCTCTCATCTCTCACCATAAACCATTCCTCTCACCTGATATGCTCCCTATATATATATATATATATATTGTTTTTGTTTTTGAGATGTAACGCCATAAAGCAAAAGTTATATTCGTCTAAATCACTTTCTACCTCTTATCCAATCACTTCACATTTCTCAATATTCCCATGCTGCACTGAATTTGAATTTCAAGACACAGGAGATAAATAGCAAGAGTTGTGAAGAAACCTCTGTATCAATACAAGAGATTTCCACCTCAATCTATCATGTTCCATGGTGCTTTAGGATTTTAATACATATATATTAACAAGCACAACACAAATAACATCCAAATCATTTTCTATTAAATGAGGGTAACTACATCAATAAAACAAGCTACTCTAATTAAGCGACTCTAATTCATTAGCTATTATTTCTTCAATAGTCAGAACAAGGGGAGATGCAAGAAAGTGATGAATATCTCCCAAAGAAGCTAAGATTGAGAAACAATAAGGAACAACACCATTAAATCCTAAATGAAAAATGTTGATCCTAAATGAAAATTGTTCAACCCCCGGAAAACCTAAAAAGCCCATCAAACACTATTTTTCAACTAACTCTACAAAATGAAGACAAAAATCAGACAGAATATACTGTAACTTACCTCCCAAACCATGAACACCACTTATTTACGTGAGGATAGTAATCAGCTACAAACAAGTCCATATTTACTATGGCCGAGCTAACTTCATCGTATACCTCAGAGAAGCAGACTTTGTATTGAAAATTAAAAACCCAATAAACACAACTATAATGGCAAAATTTCGTCTCGTGAAGGACAAATGTGAAGCTGTGTGCGAATTTGGAAAAAATCTAAACCATCTAAAAGGACTTCAAGAGACCCATGGTGTGTTCGCAAATATATATATATTGTTATTCATTATTATACACTAAAGTGGTCAATGGTATAATAAAGGAAACCATGGCAGATTATTATGTATTGAAGCTGGGAAAAAAAAACGGTACATTAATGCCTACTATTACTAATGGCAGTTTGTTAAAAAACAAAGTAAGAAAAAACTGAAATTATATATAAAGGCTATTTAAGGCTAATAAAGGATAACAGATTTTGAAAAAAAAAATTAAGGCGTGGGAACAGGGAAAAAGGAAAAAGAAAAAAGAGAGCCTGATGTTGACAAGGAATATCATCAATGTTACTTGCTCGATCCATCCACTCAATTTCACAGTTTCATAGATGAGCTATGATCTCTACCAGTCCAGGTAACATTAATTCTCTCATCAATTCTTGTAAGAAAATTCTCCAGAATATCAAAATCTTTTGTTGTCATCTTCATGACAAAAATATCAATTGCATCTCTTTTGTTCACATATTGTTGGTTTTCCCATTGTAAATAAATCATGAAAAAAGAAATATTCATCATTTGAACTCTGTGTTCAATTTTATTGTGGATAATACATAGAAAACTTTCACAGTTTCTTTTGTGGATCATTTCCATGTTTATTTGTGTTTGAATCTTCTGGGTTCATACATAAAATGTATCATATTATGATTCTTCTGGAACCATATATATATTAGACTCTGAATCTTCAGGATTCATAGTATGATATATTGCACTATGATTTACTATGTCATAGTGTTTCAACAAGAGAAAAGAAAAAAGAAAATAAAAAAATAAAACAGTAGATAAATGTTGATAGAAAACTAGAGCTCTTACTAGCTTGAAAAGAGAGAGCAATTCGTGCTGATAACGTGTTAAGAAAATAGTAAAAGGGAGAGGGGAGAAGAGAGAATGCAAGAGTGAGACAAGTGATTCTGTAGAATGAGGTGTGGCTGATTCATGCAGCCTCCTTTATTTATAGCACTAGAACTAGGTCAATTACATGGAGAAGAGATGATGACCCAAGCCCATTGAGGAGATACATGCCCAAGCTCATATGCTCATCCTATTCATAACATAAATATTTTAAATGCTTCTCATATTAAGCCATTTTATTGAATAATTATATTTGATAACGGTACATATATATGTTAAACACAAAATTAAAATTCCTTGTAACAACTTTTAAAGTACACTCAAGCTGGTCGGAATGTCTTATGTAGTTATGTCTCGAGTGTCACCATGATTTTGCTAAAACCCATTCAACCTGAGAGAGTAGATTTATTTATTTGTGTAAATTCTTAAATTTGGTCTTGTAAAATTACATGTACTTTACTATATCAAGATAATAATATTTGTGGGAATAATAAAGTTTTAAGAAATTAATATAATGGCATTTTAATATTTCAAAAAAGTTAATTGAATAACGTACTTTTTAAGGGTAACGCATGTAATTTCCAAAGATCAAATTAAGGATTTATTCATTATTATTGATATTATTATTTTATTTATTTGTATCTCCATGTAAATTAGCTCCTCCTTCCACCGCAACCACGTTCTCTGTGGCAATTGAAATAAACCGCTGCAACAGGTGCCAGGTTATTGTTTTCAATAAAGCTTCTTGTATTGAAATTGTGACGCCATTCTGGGGCGAAAACTGTGTCTCTGCCTAATTGCCTGAACAACGCAATCACAAGTCGATGTATCCCTGCAGAAGGTTCTGGACTCTCATAAAACACAACCTCCCTCCCTGCAAAAAAAAATAATAATTGATTGAACCTGGAAAAGTTACTTATACACAATTAACGTTAGGAAAAAAATATTTTAAAATATAATTATTTTAATGCAACAAGGCTAAAATAGCGTCACTCAACATCACAAACCATTACGTTCAAAAAAAAAACATCACAAACCATAAACCCACCACGCACAAACCAAAAAGAAAAAGAAAGGAAACTTAGGGTTTGTTTATTTCCTTATCATTTTTCATAATTTAAAAGCTATTCTAAAAACAAATTAGTATTATAGCCCATGCACTAATTTTTTTAATTAATAAAAAATATAATTTTATATTATAAATTTAATCTTAAATTATAATTATTACAATTTTGATTTAGTATCTATTAAGTGGAGCTAATATAAGAATTAAAAATTTAATGTTATCATATATTTGATAGTAAGGATCATACACAAGTAAGAATCAAGAAATGAAAAAAATTATGAAAAAAAAGTATGGATCAAAAGATATAAACATATAATGAAAAAAAGTTTAATTAAAAAATTGGATAAAAAAATAAACAAAAATAAAAAATAAAAAATAATTTTCAATATAATTCAGCTTAATTACTTAATTTAAATAATGAGTTTTGATATTATGTATATTCTAAAAATTAAAATTACAAATATTGTAAATTTATATTAAAAATAATAATCATAACTAAAATAAAAATAAAAAGGGTAAAGGGTTATAACTTGGAGTTTAAAAGCAAAGTTTTTGAATTAAAATAATTATTTTAACTTAGAAGAAAGGGTAATCCTATCTTACGGGTGGAAGAAATTCAGAAGGAGTATTTTATCACCTTACACCTTTTCATATGGACCAAAAAGCCAACTAAATAATTTTTCACATAACTCCACGCATTGGGCAAAACTGTCAATTGGCTTTAGTATTTTAATCTAAGAAATTCATTATCTCTCTCCTCTGACAACTTTTCCTTTTGTCTTTTTCCGTTCTTTCTTTACACAACCAAATCCTATTGCATTCTAAAAAGAAGATGATGATGGCGACAACACCAGAGCAGCGATCATTAGATTTGGCACCCCAACCATTAGAAATGTCACCCCACTTACGGAAACTCAGTTTCCGAAATATTTCGGAAATAAGGTTTCCGAAGCACTTTTTTACTCAAAAGTGTGGTTTTTTACTCAAAAGTGTGGTGTTAGATGTATTTTGAACTAAAAATCACGAATTAATTTCGGAATCTAAGATTCCGAAATAATTCGGAACTTGAAAATCCGAAAATTAGGGGTGTGAAATCTAATGGTTGGGGTGGCAAATCTAGCTCTCCAGAGCAGCTCGTGTGGGAGATCTTTGAAGAAGAAATTAATTTCTGTGAAAGAGTTTGAATTCCTATTGCATTCTTAGTTTTTGTGACTGGTTTTTCAACATAGAAGATAGAACACAGTAGTAAGAAAGCATTCATAGACCATCAGACATTGTGTGGGAGAAAGCAACGTGGGAGGAGAGAAATTTGAATTTTTTAATTAAAATAATAAACTGTAATTGACATTTTTACCCATATGAAAAGTAACATTGGAGTTATGGGAAAAGTTATTTAGCTGGCTTTGTAGTCCATATGAAAAGGTGCAAGGTGATAAAATACTCCTTCTGAATTTCTTCCACCCGTAAGTTAGGATTTCCCTAGAAGAAAATCACACTTTCATAAATAGTGTGTGAAACTTGCTCACCAATGAGAGAAGTGAGAAAATATTGAAAATAACCTCATTAACCGAGTATAAGGACATGTTTAGTTGCAGTTTTCAAAACAGTTTTTAATTTAATTAAAAACTAAAAACCTGTTTGATACGACCTGATTTCAAAAAACAATTCTCATTTTCAGTTTTTAAATTTAAAAAACCAAAACAGCTAAAAAATGTTTTCAGTTTATGTTTTTAATTTCCAGTTATCTAAATGTTGGAAAGTATGTCATTCAAAATATTTTATTCTTCTAAAAACTGTTTTTAAAAATAATTTCTGAAAGCTGTTTTAAAAACTGAAAACTAAAAAACCTTTGTAACTTCACTCTCCAAAAAGGCAAATAGATAAGTACTATAATATTTTGCAAACATGAAAAACCTTTGACTTGAAAATTTAAAAGTAAATAAAAAACATTTCTGAGATGTTTAGGGGTTTTACTTTTAAAATTAAAGCTGAAAATAGAAATTATTTTTTAAAACAGTTTAAGTAAAGCATGTTTTGTAACACCAAAAAAAAGTAAAGCATGTTTTGTTCCATTTTTTAAAAACTAAAAACGTTTTTGAAAGTAGTAATTAAACATAGCCTTACTTTCATGGAGCCTAATTGCAAAATAGTAACAATAATGTATTTTACCCTAGAATTTTATAATATATTGAAAGGAATTGTCAAAATCATCCAAAGCAAATATTAGGAAAAATTATCTTAGCTTAGGTGGTCAAATAATATTTTAACATGGGTTTTAAGAAATTCAAGCTCATAACACATGTCAAAATACCATTGAGGCACCACTTGTAACTAGAGTAGTTTTACCCAATATTTACTTTGAGCAATTTAGACAACCCATATTAAAATAGAATATATGTTTTTTTACAAAGAAATAGAATGTGAGTTTAATGGATATGCACTGACAGTGTAAAATAGTTTTACACAGTCATCCAATCAAAGCATGCCACATAGGAGAGATAATTACATTTGACTTTAATTTTAATTAAAAGAATAAGATATTTTCTGATTTGGCGAAATTCAATTGGATGTCTGTGTAAAACTATTTTACACTGTCAGTGCATATCCATTAAACTCATAGAATATATGTTAGTCATTACGAATTTGTTTTTTTTTTTGAATTCATTACTAGTTTGTTTAACCTTTTATTATTGTAGTTTGCAATTCCCTCATTTATTAAATTTATTTATGTTTAATAAGCTCTTTACGATCAAATTAGCCTCAAATTCATCTAATAAGTACTGGTCTGGTATTGCTAGGCTTTGATCAAGGGAGGACTAAATTAGTATAAGAAAGATTATGAGATATTATTATATTAGGGCTTTTTGTATTTTATTGTGGTTTAATAATAGTACTAACCCTTTTCATTCATCATGCGAGCAGTGGCGGACCTACCACAGGGCTTGGTAGGTCCAATGCCCTGGCTCAAAGTAAAAAAAATACAAATTTCTTTGGACTAGGTATGTTTTTTGGTCCAAAAAAAAATTAGAGAAAAGACAAATTTATAAGGAAATGCAAAGTTTAGGGACTTTAATCATAAAATTTGCCTAGGCTTCCTAAAATTTCTAGTTCCGCCACTGCATGCGAGCGTGCACTGCATGCGAGCGTGCACTGCATGCGAGCGTGCAGTACGTGAAAATGATCAAATCGGTAACCCCAATAGGCAATAATACACAAGCAGATGCAAGCACGGAAATGAAATAGTTGCTCATACCAAAGCTTGCACTTGTGGTAGCTGGAATATCCGTCACCATCCTGCAGCAACTCCGTTTAAAACCAAGATTAGTAAACAGGTCACAGAAAACACATCAAATTTGTACACAAAGGGCTTTATAGACTCTTGCAGATATTTTGTTCCTTCAACATGTCACAGAAAACATATCAAGGGCTTTATAGACTTTAGGTTAATTTCTAGCAGATATTTTGTTACTTGAATTGAACAGCTCACAGAAAACAAATCAAGGGCTTTATAGACTTTAGGTTAATTTCTAGCAGATATTTTGTTTCTTGAGTTGATCAGGGCTTAATAGACTTTAGGTAAATTTCTAGCAGATATTTTGTTCCTTGAACTGAACAGGTCACACATAACATATCAAGGGCTTTATAGACTCAAGGTAAATTTCTTCCAGATATTTTGTTCCTTGAAAAGATCACAGAAAACACATCAAAGGTTTTATAGACTTTAGTTCAATTTCTTGCAGATATTTTGTTCCTCTAATCAGAAAACGGATCAAATTTGAACACAAGGGCTTAATAGGCATTAGCTTATTTCTTGCAGATATTTTGTTCCTTGAATAGTTTACAGAAAACATATAAGGGCTTTGTATTTTTGGTCTAACACAACAAGGCTAAAGGTTTTCTCTCATAGTCCCTCATAGTGCACAGTCCGTCTCTTAAGGATCGAGCTTTCGACCTTAGGTGTTCAAACAGTCACTTTGAACCACTGCAACCAACACCAATTAGGTATATCAAGGGTTTTAAAGACACTTTAGTTCAGTTTGTTGCTGATACTTTGTTCCTCAAATCAGGAAACAGATCAAAGTTGAACTCAAGGGCTGTATAGACTTTAGGTAAATTTCTGGCAGATATTTTGATCATTGAACAAGAGAAACAGGTCACAGAAAACAAATCAAGGGCTTTATAGACTTTAGTTCTATTCATCACTGATATTTTGTTGATCAATCAATCCCACTTGAACGTTTCCTTGTCCCAAAGAAACGGGGAAGAAAAAGGTAGATGGATCCATAAAGCAAAACTCACCAGTGCAGGTATTCCCTCAACACAGGGTTACTAGGACTTGGTGCATCTGCATCCACCATCACCTGACACAACCACACAATCAATTAATCCATGTGATGTAACAATTAATCAAGCAGCTTCTAATAATTAGAAGCAGCGCTGCCGCCGCAGCAGCTGCTTAAACTGAAAATTAAGCTGCTGGTGTAGCTTACAAGTGAGTAGAAGGTCCTGAGATCTTCACCACCAACAGAAACTCTAGGGCGGTTAACAACCTGAGAGGGTCTGAGTTCAACACCGTTGGTGATCTCTCTGTTGTTGTTGATGACGACTGTTAAAGCCACAGAGGGTGTGAAAGGGTTCAGAACATCACCGATTACACCTCCAATTACAAGAGGGTCCTCGTCGCGTGCCATTGTTTTGAGGGTTTTAACACTGTTGTATTGTGCCTTGTTTGATTTGTTTGTTGGTGGTTTTCAGCTTAATCATGTGTACACCACTGTGTGTTTATATATATATACATATAAATGTGTCTTCATCAGCATCTGCTTTTGCATTAGTCCAATCGGTGGATTCTTCATTTTTTTTCTTCCGACCTTTCTTATTGTGGATTAAATAATGTTTCATCCACACCTCTCTTTTGAGGTGGAGAGGTGAAATTGTGAGAGAGATAGGAAGAAAAGAAAAAGTAAAAGAGAGGAAATATGAGATGTGTTAGATGATAAGATGAGAGAAATAAAAATAAAAAAATGTGGAAAATGAAATGTTTAAAAAATGAGGTGTGTATATATCATTACTACTCCTCTCGACTCTTTTAGATGTTGACTCTTTTAGAGTGTTTGATAGGATGGTTTGTTTTCTGTGATAACCCTTGACTGTCCACCTCTTTCACTTTCCGTTACTTGTAAACAGATGAAACTGTTTTATCTTTGTCATCATCATTTTGTTGGGTGGTAGACTCCCATAGGTTGTGTGAGAACTTTCCTCTAACCTCTTTATACATAGTCTCTTTGGGTCATAAATATCAGGATATTGTTCTTCTATGAGAACATCTAACAAAAATTACACAAATGATTGTAGTTGATTTGATTGTAACTGGGGTGGGGTACATCCGTACATAGTTGCTCGGTTCTCCTTGCCTGTGCTGGTAGTACTTAGGGGTGTACAAGACCCAACCCTACCCCCAACCTGTCCCGGCCCGATCATTAAAAGAGACTGGGTTCGGGTTGATCTTTGAATTACCCGACTTCGGGTAGAGTCGGGTTCGGGTTGACACTCGGATCACCCGGCCCGTCCCACATATATATTTTATAAAATTTTAATTTGTTATAATGATTAGGCTTAATCCAGTTTTTGGTCCCCATCCTTTGTCATAAATATGGCTTTAGTCCCTCGCCGGAGCAAAGGTGGGGGTAGGTCCCCAGTTTTTGGTAAAATAGTTGGCTTTGGTCCTTCCGGCCGATTGGGTCAACGCCGGAGCTCCGGAAATCTCATGTGGCATTGCTACGTCATTTAATGAGTCCACGTGGATTTTTTTTTTCTTTTTCATTTAAAAAAAATTAAAACACAAATTATTAAATTAGTTAACAACATCATCAACTTTATTTTTTTTTTTGAGGTTAGCAGCCAACATTTCAAAAAAAAAAAAAGGTTAGCAGCCAAGAGAAATTAACATATTGCACAATGAGAACTAAAACAACAAAGACGAAACACGAGATCAAATAAAGTTCACATTGCAATTACTCAGAATACAAGGAAGCAAAACTTGCTTAAAAAATTCCCTTATAAATGTTGGTACCAAATTGCATTCTCTATATGAGATCCTAGATTATTTCTAAACAATCCACAATTAGCATTTCCCTGTATGCACAAACCCGATCTCAAGCACCCAAAATTCCCAGAATATCCTCATCCCTGAACAAAAGAAACTCTTTGTCATCGAGCTTGATTTGGGAGCCCCCGTACGCCGGCAAGAGCACCTGATCGCCGGGAGGCCGTTCCTGTTGTCGACGTCGTGGTGAATAAACCGCTTCGCCCGAAGTTTCTGTCAAGGAGCTGCTGGATCTCATGCCGGAGCTTCGCCTCGCCGCCAAATCTGAATCCAAATAAGAAAAACCCAGATCTGGTCAATTCCGGGCCATCCATCGTAGCCACGCGCGGAGTAGAGGCCGGCGGCGCAGGAGAGGTGGCTAGGGTTTCAGAGGAAAAAAGAAGAAGAAGAAGCAGAGAAACCTAGTAACAGAAGCAGAGAGAGAGCGTGAAAAAGAAAGAAAGAAAGGGAAGATGGGTTTGGGGGTCGTGGTGTGGTTGGTGTTGTGTGAAGAATCAGTGGCGAAGATGAGGTTGGGGTTGGGGATGGAGTGTCCATAAATTTCTGGGTTTGAGAGTGAAAAGAAGAAGATGAGTAAGGATGATGGTGATGATGATGAAGAAGAATCTGGGTGAGGATTTTAATTAATTAAAAAGGAGGTTAATTGGTGAGAGTTAATTAATGTTTAATTTTTGTGATTTGATTTAATTTTAATTTAATGAAAAAAGAAAAAAAAATCCAGCGAGGTTCACTAATTGACGTGGCAAGGGCCACGTCAGCTGGCGGAGCTCCGGCGTTGACCCAACCGGCCAGAAGGACTAAAGCCAACTATTTTGCCAAAAACTGGGGACCTGCCCCCACCTTTGCTCCGGCGAGGGACCAAAGCCATATTTATGACAAAAGATGGGGACCAAAAACTGGATTAAGCCTAATGATTAAAATGTGATACATGATGCTCAAATTTATCTTACCATGTAGATGAGATTAAAATGTCTAACATCTACCTTATGAATTAAATAAATGTTTGTCAAACTATGCACACTTTCATGTTCTAACAAGAGAAAATCATGTGTGTGTATTATGCATATGTGAGCCAGGTGAAGAAATGATCAAACAAAATGTAAACCTCAAGTGCAATAGATTATGAAAGAATTGGATCATTTCAAGTTATTTCTTCCAAAAAATAGTTCCAACTTATAACTCTTTTAGTATGTTATTATCTTTAAATTTTACAATTAGTATCAAATAGTCTTAAACTTATTGTCCCTCGGGCCAACCCGGTCCCGTCCTACATAGACCCGTCCTAAATTGGACCCGCATAATGTCGGGTTGCTTCGGGTCTAGGGACGGGTTAGGGTCTATGATTTGGCCCGATCAATATTTAGGGCCGGGTTAGGGTTAACCAAAACCCGTCCCAACCCGTTCCTTGTACACCCCTAGTAGTACGTGGCCTTGTTTGGCTTTGCTAATGTGATTGAGTTTTGTTAGCACAACGGAAGGTGTACTTGCAGAAGACACTTCGACGCTTAAGTTAATATAGAAGCAAATAGTGAACTTCAAAGTCCAAGAAGAACCCTCAATTTTGCATAATGACTAATGAGTAAAGTATGTGTAAATAAACAACAACACTTGTCTTTATAGGCTTGGAGTCAATATTGTAATTGTCTCAACAAGTCATTAGGAAGCATTGTAAAAGGGTTTTAGAGATCACGGTTACTTGGTATAAGTGTGTCGTGATGCGGCCAATTGGCCTCAAGTGAGACATGACGTTCCTTAACTAGCTAAGTCATCATGTCTGCCTCAATTGACATGATTGAGAAAGTTTTTTGCTGTTGTGCCCTGCTCAAATTGGTACGGGTTTGGAAGTGATTTGGTCAGACAATGTGACCGTATTGTTGTGAGATTGTGCTTTTCATCAAACAGAATTTTTACCTAGTTGTCTCTTTCTGTTTCTTTCTTTTATCTTTGTACAGATGTTGGTGTATTGGTCCTGGGAGTACACCTAGTACTCCCACATTAATATATATCTTATTTTGTTGATAAAAAAAAATCATGTTTACCTCAATTGACAAATATTAAAATGAGCATATGAAGCCGAAGTTCGAGCCATCCTGAGCGCGCTCTTGTTCCACTAAGAATTTAAATTCAGAAACATCTCCCTGGAGAGTGATTCTTCCCTTATTGTTGGGTGGTGCAATAATGCCTTTAATAGACATCGGAAGCTTATTAATATGTTGAACCTAATTGATAGCTTATGTAAGGATTTAAACTACTCTGAAATATGTCATGTTTTGAGAGAAGCTAATGCATTTTCAGATGCTTTGGCCAACAAGGTTGCAATTAGGAGATGTTGTTATGGGATAAAGCTTAATTGCCCAATGTAGTCATCCTTTTCCATATTGATCATTGAATGGATGTTGTTGTTCAAAAAATAAAAAAGACATCCAATCGACAACATCTAAGCAACACCCGCAAACTATAATGGTAGAAGAGCACAAGTTGCTCATATGTAAGCCTTGTGGTTGTCAAAATTATATTATGTTTTTTTAACTTGATTTGACCACTAAAATTTGTGAGTGTTGTCCAAATATAGCAGAAATTATATGCATATCTATCATTTTCCTTTTATTTAAGTTTCTCAAGGCGAGAAATTAATCTATATATATGTAAAGCACACTTGAGTTTTTACATTAAATACATAAGCAAAACTCAAGTGTTGCATATTAAAAACATCCAAACAAAAAAATGTAATAAATATATTAAACAATAATAAAATTAAAATTTAAAAAATTTATATTGTCAAAAACTATTAAACTATTTACATTAAATAACGACATTCATAAACTTAAAATTTACTTGAGTTTTTTATTTCACAAATATTAATAAATAAATTCAATAAAAAAATAATATTTATTAACAAAAATTTAGATAAAATGGGTTTAAAATTAAAAAACTATTTATAAATAAATGAGACTTGATTTTTACATTAAATGCATTAAACATAAAACTCTCATACCTTTGTAATAATATATTAAAAAGATAATTAAAAACTGAAAAAAATTATATTGTCAAAAAATATTCAACCACTTACATTAATTAACAACATTCATCAACTTAAAATTTACTTAAAAAAACACCGAAATTATTTTAAGTTTTGCATTTGACAAATATTAAAAATTAAAATTATTTAATAACAAATAATATGGATCAAATATTTTAAAATTGAAAAATGCTGCTAAAAGGTATTTAATTACTCGAGGAAGCATAATAGAGAAAAATAATAATAGCCAAAGTTGAATAATGTTTGTTGTGAGAGACCTAACCTATCAACTTAACGTGATCGTAGAGCCTCAAGGGATTAGTCTCATGGCTATCGGATGTGTGAAAACATTTGCAAGCCAAATAAGTTAAAAAAAACTAAATTCCTAAAGATAATATTTTAGGCAATTTTTGTCAGAAGGATATTTAAGTTATCACTTATTATAATTTAAAAAATTAAAATTTATTTATTCTTCATGGTCTTGACATGTCACAGTAAATGACTTTCCAGGTAAAAAGTATGAAAATGATATCAAAACTTATTTCATGACTTTAAACACTTATTACTTAACATTTTTTACGTAATTTAAATATTTTAAATAAACTTACTAATTTTTTATATTATTAAATAAAAAATTGTAATTGTTAAAATTATTTCTATGCTAATAATTAAATTTGAATAATATTAATTATTTATACAAAAAGAACTATAATAAAATTTATTGAAATGTCTTAACACAATTTTTTATATTTATAATAAAAAAATTATTTTTATTTAGTTAAACTATAATAATTTTTATATAATTTTAAAAATATTGTAGGTAAACCCGTGCGTAGCACGGGTATAATATCTAGTTCATTACTAATTGATGAATTATACACTATGTGACGATATATTAAATACTTAGGTAGCGCACAAGAGAGGATGGATATACGAGTGTCCGACCTTGTCCTTTAGGCTTTCCATGAACAACATCAAAATTGAGTAACTAGTTATTTTGTCCTCAAAAGATTGCATAATGTTCGGTAGGCATACGGGGCGAGTCTACCACCAAACAACATACACGTAGGGGTGTTCGCAGTTTCATTTGGACCGGTTTTAGGTGAAACTAAAAACCGATCTAATCAAAATTCATTAGTTCGGTTTCGATCGATTGTTAGCAAAAATAATTTCAAAACCGAACCGAACCGAACCAAACCGATGTTGAACAGTTTGGATCGATTCGGTTCATCGGTTTCACAACTTCTTCTTCTTTTGTCAATATCAATTCCACAACTTTAAATATATAGCAGCGTAATTCACAACTTAACGATGCTAAAAATGTCAAATCAATAACTCAATCATAGCTTAATCCATAATCCATAATTCATAATCAACAACTTAAGTACTTAATAATGTAGAAATGATTAAAGTAGTGCTTAATATTAGTACCATTACAAATTAATAATAGAAAACTAAAACATAATAAGTCTAACAAACATAAAAAAAAATCTAACATAAATAATATTTCTTCAAAATATTTCTTTAATAAATATGTATATATATATTAAAATATTTGATAAATAAATATATATATATATATATATAATTGGTTTGGTTCATCGTTTCATTGGTTTTTAATTTTTCAAACCGTGAACCAAACTAATCTTCATTGATTTTTATTGGTTTGGATCGGTTTTGAACCGAATAACAAAAAAAACCAATCCAATTATTTTGGTTCGGTTCAGATCATCGGTTTCATGGGATCAATCCAATCTGATGAACACCCCTACATACGCGGAGTGTTGTCATTTTTATTGCCACAATTTGTAGAGGAGTATTTAATAGAAGGAAAAAAAAATTATAACGACTTGAAAGCACTACAATACTGACCGCCACAAATTACGTGTTTATTTTAAGAAAGTTTAAGACCCGCTAATTTTGTTTACTCTTCACGTTTAGGGGCAGTCAAAAATTGAGCTCTGACTGCCAAAGTTTAAGACCCCCTAATTGTGTATCATTAGTCATTACTCTATATTAATGGGGCGGTCATTTGTCTTTAGATTATAAAAATTATAAAAATAGTTCTTGAAACTGACAAACATCAGCCATGGCCCATTTAAGCACCTTATACACAAAAGTGTATGTCTGATACGTTAAATGCAATATTTAGGATAAGGTGACAACTTCATTTTTTTTTTATTTATCATTCCTCTCCTCTTCATGTGTCTGCTCCACACTTGCCCCCACATCATTCATCAGTAGGTTGCACCAAGTGAAAGTGGACTGAAAACTCTTGAAGTTTAATTTCTTTCAAAGTAATATTGTTTATTCATCAACTTGAGTACTTGACCTCTAAAGTAGTTGAGGAGACAACACACCAACATCAGTAGCTATCTGTTTATGATACTAGTTGCCTCTGACTTATAATTGAGTTTTCTGGTTTAATGAATTATGCAGTTCGAAAAAATACCAAACAGGGCCTTAGTCAAAAGAAAAAGAAAATCCCTTGTACTTATCATCCAAAGAGCAGCTGTACTTACATGCTTTTCTGCTGTTCAAAGACCACACTGTAAACAGCACATACAAACAACACCAAGTAACCATAAATCACACACTTTGATAAATAAGTGTGTTTGGATACATTCTCAACCCATATTAAAACATATATTCTTATTATGAAAAATACACAGTTTTTAAAGGAACGAAAGAGTAATCGGATGAAATTAAACAGAAGCTCTTTTGATGCGAAAAAACTCCAACAATCTGTAGATCAAGAGTCACTTAACCTGTCGTTCATAAATCATAATCAACAATCTTCCACATGAACAAACAATCTTCAATTTGTATCATCAAAACTCCAAACCCGAGAAGCTAAGAAATTGAAAGAACAAAACAGATGGAAATTTTGAAACTTATCATGTGCAGTAAACGCGCAGAGAACTAAAATCCCTAGGATACCCCTAACATATATCGATACATGTATAAGGCAAATAATAGAGAACCTCATAAAAAGAAAGATAAGTAGAGAATATACCATAAAATAAATCAACCCATAATACATATCAACAAAGTAAAGGAAAGCATTTTGAGCATGAAACCACAAAACCCAGATGTAAAAGTGAGATGGTGGTTTTTCTTTCTTCCATCCATTCCACTTGAGGGAGATGTAGTTCTCAAAACTAGATTTTTCTTAATGAAATTTGATTTTTCTTGCAGAAATAAAAAAAGTGAATAAAGAAGTTGGAACTTGTATCTTTATCCGCTTCCTAGTTAGCCTGTGATGTGCTTGTTGAACCCTTGCACTTGAATCTTGCTCTCCTCCATATTTGAAGCTCCCACAACAACCTCCTATGTATGTTCTTCTCCCACGTGTTGAAGAAGAGTGAGTTGGGAGGGTGGAGCCGTGGAGGAGGGAGAGAGTCGAAGGTGAAGGAGATCCGGAGAGAGAGAGGGAGAGGAGGTGAGAGTGGAGTTGGAAGAGGGAGAGGGAAAGTAAAGGAGGTAGGGATGAGAGGAAGGAAGTGAGAGTAGGGGTTTGGGGTAAACGACAAGGTCACGGAACAAAAAGCAAAAACTTTTACATGCTACTTTACAAAGACTCACATACTATTTTGATGGTTCCAAAATTTCATAATTAACCAAATATGAACTTTCAGGGAAAAAAAATCTAAATAAGAGAAGTGAATAATTCATGATGTAGTCTAAAATCTAAATGACTCAAGCCAAAATTTGAGTTGACCGATGACAGCGGATGATTAATGTGTTAGTTTGGGAAACATTACAATAACGTTTTCCTTTACTTCAAGGGGAAAAATGTATAAACACATACGCATATTAATGTGAAAGCATGAAAAAACGTTTTCATTTTTGCTCAATTTTATTTTCATTTGTCTCCTTATTTTTTATTATATCACATATCAGTATCACATCTCATACTTTCTTTTTTTTTTATTTATTCTTTTTTTTATTTCTTTTCTTACTCAGCTTCTTCTCCATCTAAAGTGAAGTGTTACCATGTAGAGCTGTCAATATGGGTTGCGACTCGCGGGCTAGCCCAAACCAACCTAACCCGACTCGTAGGCAGGTTGAGTTAGTTAAAATTCAGCTCGTAGAGACCCTGAGTTAGTGTATCCCGGCTCATTTAACCTGCTAGTTAAGCGGGACGGCCTGCGGGTTATAATTTTTTTTAAAGTATATTTTTTTGTAACATTTGGATGTGGGTTTGTCGGACTATGTTAGATTTTGAGTTTGAACTTGAATTTAGATATTCACAAAGTGAATGGTGCAATATTTTCATGATATCGTGGATTGGTGGATTTGACAAATAAACAATGTGTTAGAATAAGCCTCTTGGATTGCTTATTCAAATCTACTATTAATAAGAATTGTAAACATATTTCATGGCATTCGATAGTTACGAGACTCTTGTCTATGTATTAATACTGATTTTTATAAATATTTTCTTATAATTATTTTTTATAACATTTTCTAATCCAATTTTTTTTTATTCCACCAATGCGCGAGCCAGCCCGTCAACCCGCAGCGGGCGGGTTGAGTTCATATTTTTTTAGCTTGTCAAAATATGAGTTGACCTAACTCAATCCGTTTTCAACCCAACCTATGATGAGCCAGCTCATATGAGCAGGATGACGCGTATTGATAGCTCTATAATAACATGCAATTACATATATGATGGAAACGAAAGGAAGAAATAAAGACAACTAGGTGAGAAATATTTGTGAACACCTTTACACGAATATTGTACATAATGACCTGTTAAAAATACATCCTTCAAAATGTGCCCGCATTCACGTGAAATTTGATTTTGAATCGAAAGTATAATGTTTATGGAGTTCGAGTATGTGTGTGGAAGAGGTTAGATTGGACTTGCAGAAACTGACCATTTGTAATATGCCGACTCCACTCGTATAATGGGCCGGCTTTATTTACTAGTAGAATATTTGTACAGTTATATGTCATGGCAAGGACTCTGAAGATACTAGAATTCTTGTGCAGATCAGATCAAGATATTTTGGACCAGCTAGCCCCCCCCCCCCCTGCAGGCCTTAGCATGATGATGGTGTTGTGTTTTACTTTCTTCTTTTATAATTAATCTTATTTTTTGTCCACTTGTTTTTTAAGTAAATATATTTCATTTTAATAGGGATAGACACTCCAATCAAGGCTACCAATGATCATCCTCCCATAATTTTTCTGATCTGCCAAGAATTGAATAAAAATAAAGGTAATTCGCTGCAAAGTTATATAGTCCATCACTGCACTCACTTTTTTCTTATCCCATCACCCCACCAGTCCTCATCAAAATGAAATATTTTTTTTTATAGGCAATGAGAAATATATTAAATAGAAGTACAAGGGGTACTTCAACCCAATACAAAGTGAAAGAAGAGAGGAGAAAAAAAAAGAAAAAATAAGCAAACACAAACATAAACAAAATCGAAGACCCTAGAAATGGAGAAACTACCCACCTAATACCTCCTTGAAAATGGGCTTAATAAAACAAGCCTCATTAAAACCTTGCTAGGATAAAACCCCCTTGGGAAAACCCAGCAAGGAAAAAGAGTACTAGTTTTAAAAAGCCAAGAGGAATTTTCAAGGAAGTTTACAAGGAAATCTAAACACCCACCCAAACCCAACAACAGAACCATGAAGAGGAGCAGCTCCAACGAATAAGCCAAAGAGAAATGAGCAATAGTATGACCAATCCATCAAATAACTCCACCAGCAAATTTCCACACATAGAGCTCACGAGAAACACAATTCCCTGCACTCCACATGCTATCACAGACAAGACAAGACCAAACCATCTAATACCCTTCAATATATATTTCCCACTAATAGATATAGTGCACCTACTGACCTTCATCTGATGAAAACCAATGCCATACAGAAACAATAAGATAATAATTATTCTCCCAGCCAAGGCAAACGGCCACAGCAAAACATGATTCATCATACACACAAACCAACATAGAAAATCTGTCACTAGAAAGATTAAAGTACTTCCCTTCAAGCAAACACACAATCCAACATAGAAAATCACCAGCTGCTGCCACTTAGTATAAGGAAAAAATACAGATTGCAGGGTTCGAAATCCACTCAAAAACAGAAGCGGAAAAGCTCCTTTCATGCGAAGATAACCACAGCCAAACCTTGTATTGCACCAGATCCACTAGGCTGCCAATTTCCACTGAAACCCCCCTGAAAATTAAACCATTTCTACACTGCCAAATCGAATGAACAGCAGCAATCCAGATCAAGATAAGAGCCTGCGAAACCTTTTTTCCTCCCCTCAACACACCACAGAATTGACTGAAATGGTTTACAGCACATGATGGCAATACAAATTGGATCCTCAACCAGTCAAGCAACTTAGACCAAACTCTCCACGAGACATGGCAATTAAAAAAGAGATGAAAGCTATTTTCCGCATCAGAAGCGCATAGGACACAAATAGTAGTAACGTTAACTGGAAGAGCATTCCTCTTGCTAAGATCATATCTAGTCTGCACTTTATCAATCAAAACCCTCCAAGCCAGAGCAATCAAGCCAGAAGGTGCTTTTGCTTTCCAAAGCTTGTTAAAAACCCAGCTATCTTCTGCAACAGAATCATCATGAATTAGAGCATACGCTGACTTCACACTATACACTCCTGACTCATCCTTCACCCAAACCCATTTGTCCCGTTGACCCAATTTAGGGGAAAAACCTCCAGTCTTCCTTTCCAACTCTAACACCCTCTGCAATTCCCTATCCAGCAGCACCCTCTCCCATTTAAAATCCCAAACCCATGCATCACCAACCCACCTTCCCATTTCCAAGATGGAAGCTTCCTTTTGGCTTGATAACAGAAAGAGTCTCGGGAAAATACTCTTGAAGCTCCCAGACCCTGTCCAATCCTCCACCCAAAAAGCAATATCCCTACCATCCCCAACCCTTCTACAAATCGCCTTATTAAACCAACGCCCACACTCCGCCCCAAAACAAACTGAATTCAAATCCTTCCACCAAGGAGAATCCTTTTGATGGAGAGGACCTCTGTATTTCTCATTCAGAATTTGGCACCATAAACTATTTGGTTCTTGCAACATCCTCCACCTCCATTTCCCCCAGGAGGGCAAGATTAAAGGACTTAAGGTCCTTTATACCCAAACCTCCTTCCCCTTTAGGCCTGCAAACCTTAGACCACTCCAACCAAGCTATCTTCCTCCCTTCCTCCGAGCCCCCCCAAAGGAAGCATCTCATAATACTATTACATTTAGCAATAATCCCTGCAGGCATCTTAAAAAAGGATAAGAAATACAAAGGAATTGAAGATAAAACAGATTTTACCAAACATACTCTTCCACCAAAAGACAGATGACGTTGCTTCCACTTTGAGAGCCTCTTCTTTAGTTTATTAATTACCGGATCCCAGAACGAAAGTCTCCTAGGATTGCCCCCCACCGGCATACCAAGATAAGAAAAAGGTAGATGCATCTGCTGACAGTGAAGCAAATTAGAGAAGCTATGCAACTGCCTTTCCTCAACACAGATTCCTGAGATCCTACTCTTGTGAAAATTAACCTTTAGTCCAGAAATAATCTCAAAGCATCGTAATATGCTTTTCACAGCAAAGATATTCTGAATTGAAGCTTGGCCTACAAAAATTGTGTCATCTGCAAACTGTAGTAAAGCGACCTCTGGACCAGATTCAGAACCAAAACGAAAGGGTGAAAATTTCTCCAACTGAACAGCTTTCCTCATCAAACCACTTAACCCCTCTGCAATGATAATAAATAAAAATGGAGCCAATGGGTCCCCCTGTCTCAGTCCCTTTTCCATTTTAAATTCCTCAGTTGGACTACCGTTGACTAACACTGAAATAGAAGAAGATTCAAGGCATCCCTTAACCCATTTTCTCCATCTATCCCCAAAATTCAAACGCTTTAGCATGTATGATAGAAAATTCCAGTTCACTGAATCGTACGCTTTCTCGAAGTCAACTTTCAACAAGAAAGTAGGCTTCTTCTTCCTAGCCGCCTCATGAACTGCCTCATTAGCAATAAGAACACTGTCCAACATATTTCTATTCCCCACAAAAGCAAATTGGCAGCTATCAATGACGCTTGCTAGCACCCCACGAAGTCTGTTAGCAAGCAGTTTTGAAATAACCTTATACATGCAATTTACTAGAGAGATTGGGCGGAATTCATTCAAACCTTGTGGGGAATCCACTTTAGGGATTAAAGCAATGAAAGAGGAATTTGTACCTCTTGGCCAGCTACCCTTACCATAAAAATCATCAGCCAGTTTCCGAAAATCCCCCTTCAGTATATCCCAGAAGGCCTTGATGAACCTGAAATTCACCCCATCCGGACCCGGGCTCTTCTCTCCCGCACAACTCCAAACGGCCTCTCTCAATTCCTCCTCCGAAAACGAAACCTCCAAAGATCTTGATGCCTCATCAGACAAGGATTTAAACGGTACACCATCAAGAGTTGGAAGCATCTCATGTGTATTTCTGAATTTTTGAGAGAAAAACTGCTTAACCTCTTCCTTCACTTGGAGCGGATCTTCACACCAATTTCCATTAATAAACAACCCATTCAGTGAATTTTTTTTTCTCCTGTAATTAATCATGGCATGGAAAAACTTAGTATTTGCATCTCCCTCTCTAACCCACCGCACCCTCGATTTTTGGCATGCTAACGATTCAATCTGCTTGGCACACTTCCAGAACTGAGCCTCGTATGCCTTTCTCAATTTCAACTCAGCGTCATTAAGAACAGATTGCTCAGCCTTTTTTTCCAAATCATTTAGTTTCTCAACCACCTCCTTTTTTCTTTTATTCAGATCACCAAATGTTTCAAAATTCCAGGTCTTCAATTTATGTTTCAGGAATTTTAGCTTCTCCGTCAATACAAAAGCGCCTCTTCCATCAACCTGAGCTTCCTTCAAAGTCTCCTCTACGAAGCTTTTAAACCTCTGATCATCGAACCAGCAATTAAGAAAGCGAAAAGGCCTTGGACCCCAATTCAGAACGGATCCTCTAAGAAGCAGAGGACAATGATCTGACACATCTCTTTGCAAAACCTCTTGAACAGAACCTGGCCAACGATCCAGCCAGCTGGGGGAAACAAGAACTCTGTCCAACCTACTCATCTGCAATCCATTCGGTCTAATCCATGTATACCTCCTACCAATTAATGGAATATCTAGCAATTCCATATCCTCAATAAATTCATTAAATTCTGCAGATTCACTGCGCTGAGTAGCTGACATCGACCCTTGACCCCTCCGTTCATCCGGCTTGCGAACAGCATTAAAATCTCCCAAGACACACCAGATATCAGCAACAATACTATTCTTCAAATTAGTCAGAGAGTCCCATAAACCTGTTTTCCCAGACCTATCGCAGGGGGCATATACATTAACAAAAGAGTACACTAAATCCTCATCATGTTTTTTCCCACTGATACAAATGAAATGCTGGCTCTTGACACAACCTGATATATGGAATAATCCTTTCCTCCATATACACAGAAGGCCGCCCCCTCTGTTGACTGCCGGCACATAATCCCAGTCGAAATCAGTATCACCCCAAATTCTGCTACATCTTCCCACATCCACCTCTTGGAGCTTTGTTTCCTGCAAACACACAAGATCCACATTAAATTGCATGATTATACCTTTCACTGTCTTCACCTTCAGGCCACTACCCAACCCCCTCAAATTTAGGCTAAGAATAATCATTGACAACCAGATTGATTTCCACCCCCCTCTTTTCTTGATTGCTCTGATTCTGCTGCATTATCCCTGTTTTCCAAATCCATCAATTTGTTTACCATCTCTCTCTCATCACCAGAGAAAGTAACGCCCAACATACCATCTCTATGGACTTCACATGAGGAGTGTTACACAAAGAAGAGTTCAAGCACCGGGCAACATATCCCATTTATACCCATACCATTGATTGCAACATGTCAGGCTTGTGAAGTTGTTTGTTTTCAAAGAATAACATGTCAATATCTCATAACACACCAAATAGAGAGATATGATTAAAATAATTATTATAAAACTACTCACATATAAGCTAATTAATTTTTCGAAATAATGTTAAACTTTCCAAATTTTAAGATAGTATCAGAATTTATCCTAAATCTGTTTATCAGAGACCATCCATATGTAGGTCTCTCATATATGTTATTCCTATGGTTTTCACGCTCTAGTCTCTAGATGTCCAATTCCATGTGTGAGAGAATATATTAAAGTCTCACATTAACTAAACATATAAAAGATAAAACAATCTCAACTTTAAATTAACTTTTAAGGTACACTTAGAACTTCCAAATTCTAAAATAACACACGGACAAATCATTGCATTTGCATGTGAAGCCAAAAAGGAAAAAAAAATCAACTACAACAATTTTCGACTCTCCTAAACGAATCTTTCGTACTCTACTATGCTCAACCCATCCTTTTAGTCAATGTATCCGAATCTTACTTTTTCTTTTTCTCTGTTTCTAAGTAAATTGAAGCAAATAGAAAATAATTATGTTGGGTGCCCCCTCCAGTTCCACTTTTACCATCTTCAAATGTGAAGAAGAAACATTAAATAAATAAGCGATATGATATGTGATGTGACAGAAAATGCAGAGTAAGACAGAAAAAAAAAGAGTGAAAATGAAGTGTTAATGTATCATTACTGATTGAAAATTAAAGAATCTTTCTGACTCTGTTCAATTGATTATAGGCTGTTGTAACTTTTTTTTGGTCAATAGTGCATAATTGCAATAAAACTGGGCCAAGCCCAAAGGAATACAAGGTGGCCTTCTCGGGCAAATAACACAGAGGGAAGAAATTACCATCCTTGAAGCTAGCTAGTCTATCCACCTAAGATTACAAGAATCTAACAGAGATAATGTGGCAGCAAGAAAGCAGAGCCAGGGACTTGTCCCATCCAGCCTCGAGAATCACGAGGAAAAGACTAGAGGGGCCCAAACTGCTGGTGGAGACGTTGAAAAGCAAGGTTGTGAGCTTGAGTGTTGAACTCTCTCTTGATCCACACAAAGGTACATCTGGGGATAGCTATCTTCAGTTCTTGTATGTCCTTGAGGATTGGTGCAATGGCCCAATCGAATCTGTTGCTCTTGATTTGGGAGATGAGGGCTTGACAGTCCGATTCTACTCTCACTTCATGAAGCTGGAAGTTGGTGGAAACAAGAAGAACCTCGCGAATCGCAAGAGCCTCTACAGCCAGGGCAGAGCTAGCAATGATACTTCTGGAGTGGGTGAACAGGGTGACACCCCTTCCATCCTTGAAGATGAGTCCAATAGCCCCTCTTTTAGAGTCTAGTGAGAAAGTTGCATCGGTGTTAACCTTTATGCCACTTGCTGGAGATCTGAAGTTTGGTTCTACGATACCTGGGTTCAGGTTCCTGGTAGGGATGACACCTACATGCCCAAGAGTACCGCTGTTCTGAGGAGGGGGGTCAGTTGAGAGGATCCGGTTCAACGTTTGGACAGCATCTGGAGTTTTCCCCTCAACGAGGCATTCGTTTCTCGTTTTCCATATTCCCCAAAGAATCCGAGCAAGTTGGAAGTGCCCTTGCTGCTGGAATGTGGGAGATCTAAGCCATTCGAAGGTATCTAGGAGCCAAGAATCGAACTCTTGAGTCTGAGCAACTGTAGGCCTCATGTTGAGGGGGGACTCGAACCAAACCCGAGAGACCCAAGAGCACTTTAGCAACGCATGGGACATTGTTTTTGGGGCAGAGTGGCAACTTGGGCACAAAGGGCCTGGGAGAAGCCTGCGAAAGAAGAGTCTTTCTCTAGTGGGAAGAACTCTCGCGCTAGCTTGCCAGAGGAACATCTTTATTTTTTCGGGCGTTTGTAGATTCCAAATGTGCTTCCACAAGGTATTAGGATCAGGGTTGGGTACAGGACCTTGCAAAAGCGTTGGGTACGCATGAAGGTGAGCAATTTGGTAGCCAGACTTGACTGTGAAGATACCATTTTTGTTGCGAGGCCAACAAAGGACATCTAGGCCTGCTGAGATACAGAGAGGGGTCTGAAGAGCTAGGAAAGCATCCTCATTTGAAACATGAGCTCTTAGTTTATGCAAGTCCCATGCGATCTGACCAGGCAGGAAAAGGGAGTTAACTTTTTTGTTTGGGTCACCTCTATCAGGACAGGTCAAGGGTCTGTTGTGTAGCCAATTATCCTTCCACAAATTGGTGTGAGCCCCATCTTCCAGGATCCATCTTCCATTGGTGACCAAGAAGTCCCTGCCTTGAAGGATGCTCTTCCATCCCCCATGAAACTTGATTGCTATGTTTAACCTTGAGAAAATCACCATGTGGGTAGTGGATGCCTTTCAGGACTCTAACCCACAGGGCATCAGGGTTTTGGAGGGCTCTCCAGGCCTGCTTGGCAAGAAGTGCTGTGTTCATGAGGGAGAAATCCTTGAATCCCAACCCTCCCCTACATTTGGCTTTTGTAATATGTGACCATTGCTTCCAGTGGATCCCTTTCTCCTTCCCCGGTCTGCGCCAACAGAACCTAGCAATGAAGGAGGTAATGGAGTTGCAGAAGTTCTTGGGGAATCTAATGATGGACATTGCATAAGTAGGGATGGCTTGGAGGACAGCCATAATAAGTACTTCTTTCCCTGCTTGGTTGAGGAGTTTTTCCTTCCATTCTTCCACTTTATCCATAACTCTCAACTTGATCCAGTTTAAAGCATTAGTCTTAGATCTTCCCCATTCGGCTGGTAGGCCTAAGTACTTTCCTGGATTATCCCAAATCCCCATTTTGAGGATGCCTGCTAACTCTCTTTTTTTCTCTGCAGGTGTATCTCTACTGAAGATTATTCCAGACTTCTCCAAGCTAATTTTCTGATCTGAGGCAGTCGTATAGCTATTGAGGATGGAAATTAGTTGGTAAGCTTCTGCACTGTTAGCTTTGGCGAAGAAGAGAGAGTCATCGGCGAAGAAGAGGTGGGTTAAAGAGGGGCAAGCTCTAGTGATCTTCAACCCTTCTAACCTTCCTTCTGAGTGTGCCTTGGAGAGCATATGCGACAGGGCTTCAGTAGCTATGACAAAAAGGTAGGGGGAAATGGGGTCCCCTTGCCTAATACCACGAGATGGAGTAATCACTCTTCCTAGAACTCCATTAACTTTCAACCGGTATGAGACACCCTTGACACACTTCATTATTCTGTCAATCCAAGTCGAGTTAAAACCGAAAGCTTCCAGGCATTTTTCTAAGAAGTCCCATTCTAATCGGTCATAAGCCTTGTTCATATCAAGCTTTAGAGACATATATTTATCCATTTTGTTGTTCTTTTTTCGCAGGGAATGGAAGACTTCATGGGCTACCAAAATGTTGTCTTTAATTCGCCTACCACCAATGAAGGCACTTTGTGCTGGAGTGATCATTCCATTCATATATGGCTTGAGGCGATTAACAATAATTTTGGAGATGATTTTGTACATGAAGTTGCAGCAGCTTATGGGTCTGAGCTGGCTAATCTTTTCTAGTCTGTCCACTTTTGGAATCAGAGCCACAATGGTCTCATTCATGAAGTTGGGAAAAGAACCATCCGCGAAGAAAGATCTGACAACTGAACAAATATCATCTTCAATAGTTCTCCTATGTTGTCTGAAAAACAGGCCATTGATGAAAGGATATTTAATGAAGAGGTTTTCCTCCACTAACTACTATCAAATCCCTTTCGAGACTCAATCATAGTATAGTATCGGGTTTTGTCGTCTCCACAGGGATTGTGTTGCTACGTATTATTCTCACTAGCTAGACATTGTTTGAACAATTTAACCATAATATGTGTTTTATTTAGATTTAAATAAAGGAAAACGCTGAATAAAGCGATAAAAGAAATTTACGGAGGCAAACAAAGAAGAAAATGTATTTGGAAAATAGTTCACTTTATTTACAACTTATCCTCAACCAAAAATACTTTTATAAGATGAAATTAACATTTAAGATGCCGATAAGAGCTATTCACCTACTAATTCCTTAGTTAAGTGAATCTACCAATTTAGAACCTAGCCTTAATTCCTTAAGGCCTAGTGATCATAAAAGGAGCATTATAGCACATACCTACTCGATAAGACATTCCCAAGCTCTGTTCCTAACCTAAAAAGTTCATGTCCTAGTGGATAGAATCTGTGACTGTCACTCAAGAAATCCTAATAGTTCCTACTAGATAATCATATCCTAAAGAGGTGAGTATCCCGACTAGTCACTCGGTTTAGACCTCTTTTCCAACTCATGATATTCATACCTAAGAGTTAATGTCTCCTATTGTCACCTAGAAAACCTCAACCCTACCTAAGACATGTCTTTCTTAAGATGACTGATGCAAGAGTGGTTTCTCTCATTAACTAAACTCACACCAACTTTTCAATTGTCATGCAAATCCTAAAAATCATCATATTGACAAAAGATACATGAACGCGCAAAGAGAATTATTAAACCTAAGACATAGGTGTTTTTCCCCTTTCTATGAACTAAGCTACATTAACTCATATCAATTTCTCAATCTATTTATGAATTAATATAAACTCTTTAAATCACCAATTATTAGACAATTGAAGCATTAAACATAGAGAGAAACACCAAATAATGAAAAATCATACTTATAATTGCATAAAGATGTTTTGACTAAGAGTAAAATTAAACTAATATCATTCCAAATACCAAAAGAGAGTCAAAACACAAAAATAGGTAAAGAGAAAAGCAAAACTCAAAATAGAACGGAGTAATGGACGTTCGGAGAAGCTCTCACCTCCTCCATGGCCCTGACACCGGCCCTCAAGGGCCTAGCCATCCTCTCCCTCTCCACCAAGAAATTGCCTCCAAGTCTCCCAAAGGTTTTTTATTAGGTTTAGGAGAGAAGAAAGATGAAAAAAAAATCATAAAAAAATAGGTAAAAACGGAATTTATAGTGTCTTTATCGTTCTGTTCCGTGCAGGACCTATTGCAGCGGTTTAATTTTCGCTACATTAAACAGCAGGTGAAATCTGGTGCTATTGCAGCGGTTTCGTCCGTTGGGAAAGATGCCAGGTACGAATTTCTCCTTATTTCTTGGATTTTTTCTATTTTTCTCCAAATCATCTCCTAAAATAAAGCAAATAAAAATATATAAGAGATAAAAATAAGATAACACCTTAAAATAAACTTATCTCATCCTAAATTAAAGTAAATAAATCCTAATAATATCTAGAAAATAATATAAAACATAGAAAAATACTAAAACTAAATAAAAATATTAAAATGCATGAAATAAGCCTAAAGTGTCCTATAATGACTGAAATATCCTAAAAAATATATTACAATGTATGCAAATAAACTAGGAAAATAACCTTAAATCCCGGGTCATCAGCCATTCAGACCATTAGGCCCCGGGGGCCTTCAGTTCTCCCATGCTATCAATTGCTTGTATCACTTCTTTATTGGAGACCTGGTCATGAATGGCTTCGTTGCAATCTGAGGGGACTAAGTTAGGGATAGCGCTAACTCCTTGCTCGATATCCCGAGGGCCGGTCGTAGTAAACAGGTCAGAGTAATATTCTTCAACCGCTTGTAAAATATGATATGTACCTTCAGCCCCCCTCGACAGTTCCAGTTGATGAGAATCTGAACCGTTGGGGGCATGATATGGCCCGCCTCCTCGGCCGTAGAGTGCAAATTAGAACCTTGATGGTTGTGTGTTGTGGCTCGTGGAACCTTAGCTTCCTGGGAAATGCCATCCTGACCCAAAAATCTGCTATCATTCAAACAATCTCTTCCTCGCTTGAGGGATAAGTTGTCTAGCGTGAGGTGCTCTGATTAGTCTTGAGAGCCTCCAGAACCCGACAATGGGGAAAGGGGCTCCATACCCTCTTCTTCAAGGGGGAATTCAACAAAGTAATTAGCCTTGTGAGGGCCTTTTTGGAGATCTTTCCTTGGTTCCCAGACTTGGGGGGGTGGAGCTCTCAGGGATCTTTCCTTGTGGGATGGTCCTTCATAAGGCCCAATGGTAGAGCTGGGTACGCGGGTGGCCCGCCCCGCGTAGGCCCGCCCCGCACAAGCCCGCCCCGCGTAGACTCGCCCCGCGTAGGCCCGCATTTTAGCGGACCTCTATTTTCCGGGCTATGGCCCGCACTAGTCCGCGGTTTCGCGGGCCGGTCCGCGGACGTTGGCCTCTCTTACCCCTTTTTTGCCCTTGTAGGCCCGCCCCGCATTGACCCGCCCCGCGCTGGCCCGCTCCGCGTAGGCCCGCATTTTAGCGGTCCTCTATTTTTCGGGCTATAGCCCGCACTAGTCCGCGGTTTCGTGGGCCGGCCCGCAGACTTCGACCCGCTTACCCGGCTCTACCCAATGGATATGCCTTTGGTTCTTGATCTGCGCATGACAAGAGTTGAGTCCTTATCTGGAGTGGAAGGGAATTGACTGGAGCCACATTTGTTTGGGCTAGGCCCAATATCCTTATTTTGTCGGTACAGGAAGTCCAGATCCCTAGGGCCCAGTCCAAAGTGAGGAGTAAAGGAGCTTAGGCCAGCCCTAGCAGCATTAGGTCCTGGCGCCTCCACCAAAACTCCTTGAGGGGAAAAGGTATACCACTTGCTCTCACCATTGCTCGGGTTGATGGATCGGTCGCTATCGCATCTGATGATCTGAAAAGCAGGAATTCCTGCAGCCTTACTAGCCGTGTCAGTAGGAGGGCTTGTGGATGAAAGATCCTTAAACGACAAATTGGTTGGATAAGACTTGTCCCCATTATGCCTCAAAGAGTCGTGGGGTAGATTGTGGGAACCATTTTCTTCCACAATTGCCCTTGCTTGGTTAGCCCGTTGGGAGGCAGGATGAGGGGTGTCCAGGGGTATTTTGGACAAAATGGATACACCATGGAGTTGACCTAGGTAGAGTTCCCGCGCTGAGTGGGTCTGGCTGGTCATGACTGACAAAGTTGGTGCGGTTACGCACGTGATGAGAGCCTCCTGGTTGGCGACCTTCAGCCACGTCATCGTCACCGTCCTTCGTGCGTTGCGGCGAGGTTTTCCTCAAGGCGTTTTCCAATAGGATGGAGGAGACATATTTTCCTTGAGCAACACCTAATGAGGGGCCATACCGGGGCGTTGCCGAGTTGAAGACCGCCATGGCCTTAGGGCGAGAGCAGCTCTTATGCTCGTGACCAATGATACCACAATTGTAACAGAAACCCGTCATCTGTAAGATCAAGTTTTGATCTAGTAGTACAACTCTATGTTTTGATGATTACATGTTAACTATTGTGTATGAACAATTATGGTACTCTAACATTGTTTTCTGAGTGTTTTAATGACAGGCTCTGACTCTGATCTAATTACACATTAATCAGAAGCACTATGCTCAAAGAGTTACCTCCGCAACGCTTTCGTACTCACTATGTTCAATCTGAACAGTAGATTAAGCTTCAGAAGATCTGAAGATAGTAAAGCACTTATATGGATTCAGTTCACTTGAAGCTCTGAAGGATCAGAAGCTCTGAAGGTCCAGAAGCTCTGAAGGTCCAGAAGCTGAGTAGTGAAGATTCTGAAGTCCAAGAGTAAGCTGGCACTGAAGACCAAGTACTTCTCCTCTGAGTCCAGATGCAGAAGGTACAAAGGTTAGAGGATCCAAGCTTCCCTCTAACTCTGATCACCAAGCTTCACAAGTTCCAACATGAAGCGTCGCTCTGATTAGAAGTCAACTAGGATAAAGGTCATGTCACTATCCAAAGTACAAAAGCAATTGTACTATTCCTGACGACCTTACCTAACTTATTCAGCCACAACAGAACCTGGAAAACCCAGATTTTCCCTACAACGGTAGCATTCCATGCAAACTTCCAAACCTTAATCCTTGGAGTATATAAAGAGGCTGAAGATGAAAGATGCCGCTTAAGAAACTTTGTTCAAGCTCACGCGATATTCAAATATTCTCTTAAGCAATCTTTCTTCACATTGTACCTATTGTGTTTACTATTAGCTTTCTGAGAAGCATTTCTTTGTAAACCCAAACTTTCAAACAGTTGTTTGTTTTTCCTTAAGGAGACCAAGGTTGGTCAGATCCTTGAGAAGACTAAGAGAGCGAATCTTAGTGATAGCTAAGTCATTGTATTGTTAGTCACTTTGCAGGTTGCAAGTGCAGTTGTAACAAACTCTAATTAGTGGAATGCCTTCATTCTAAGAAGGAAGAAATCACCTTAACGGGTGGACTGGATTTGCTTGAGGGATTTATCAAGTGAACCAGGATAAAATCATTATGTGCTTTCCTCAACTCTTATCTTAGCACTTTTATCCTCGGTGTTTGAAGAGATTTGTTAAAATCTCAAGTGGGAAAAGTTTTTAGATTGAAAACGCTATTCAAACCCCCTCCCCCCTTTCTATCGTTTTTCATACCTTCATCATCTTCTCATACTTAATGAAGACCCAGGTTTTTGGGAGATCCTTCCTGTAACGCCCCAATTTCTCAACTGAGGAGTCACATTAGTTACCTAACAAAATCTAAGGACTATTTCGTAATCCTAAGAAAACACAATATATTTTTTTCCTTTTCGAAACACTGAACATAATTGAATACATAACATAGACTTTATTCAACAACCCGTTCCCGACATATAATAATAGTGTCATACAATATCGTAAGCAGGTTTCCAAAATAAGTACGCTCACTGGAACAGTGGCGAAGATAAAGTTTAAACAACAGAGTTTTCAGATGGGGAAAGAAACTCGGACATAGTCCACCAAAAGGAAGAAGCAACTGCTTCATCCACCTCTACTCGACCGCCCACGATCACGGTCTCCAACTTGAACAGCTAAGCTTCAGCGGAAGGCTCTCCATCGCCTAATAGCGTTAGGCGCCCAAACAACAAGTAGCAAATAGAAAGGGTTAACTCCATAGAATTACCATGTATGAAAGAGAAAATCATGCTATTCAAATTTAACTACCTATCATGGTAAATAAACCAACAACATAACTAAACTCATATATCAACAACCTAACATATAACATCAATTCAGATATCGACAACCTAACATATAACATCAATTCAAATATCGACAACCTAACATATAACATCAATTCAGATATCAATAAAACAATAACTAAAATCCAACAACATAGGGTTAGGTGTTAGTTCCCTATAATGCAACTATATGCTTCTACCAAAATGGATCGATCAGCAACGTCTCTCAAGACGGGACGATCACGTGGGACAATCACCACCACACCGCCACTTAACGCCACTACGGACGGGACAATCACGTGGGACAATCACCACCACACTGCCACTTTAGGACATCTCGAAAGATGGGACGATCACGTGGGACAATCACCACCACACCGCCACTTTATAACGCCTTAAAAGACGGGACAATCACGTGGGACAATCACCACCACATTGCCACTTCAAGTTCAAGCCCTAAATGCCAAGTCAATCAACAACTCCCAAATCCAATAACCAAGTCAAGTATCAACAATAACCATGCCATATCCACTAGAAAGCAGTAATGACAGAAACCAGTAAACGGCCGAAGCCTCTCAGAAAACGGAGACACACGTCTCAATAAGTTTACTCGGCCGAAGCCTTCAGAAAACATTTGGCACAAGCCTCAGAAACAGTCAACATAAGCAAGCATAATAATCATAATCATCTGCCAATCAATATAAACATCTTCATCTCAAACACAGGCAGTGCGATAAAAGCAGGCAAGACTCAAAGACACTCTAAAACTGAGTTACCCTTACCTTCGTGAGTAGAAGTTGGGCATGGAAGTTGTGAACCTAGAACAAGGAAACACAATCATCAACACAAGCCCTACTAGAAGTAACACTATCTAATAACGCTAATCGAAACCGGAAAGAAAGCTTTTAAAGCTTCAGAGTTCCTCTTAAGGCATGAATTGACAACAGAACTTCGTTCGCTAAAACGAGCATAACTCGAGCTACAGAACTCGGAATGACACGAAACCAGCGCCAAAATTTCGACAATCGAAAGAGCTACGCAATGGTTCAGGTCATAGAGACCCAAAAATTATTTTTGGACACGGTATCCTAAGCAATAGGTTTCGGCCACTCTAAAAAATAGGGTTCCCGAACTTTTTCTTCGATCTAAATCGATTCCTAGGTATTCTTAGGCGATATCTAGGCCAGGGAAACTCTCAGAAAAATTATCGAATCGAAAACTGTCGCAGGGGTATTTTGGTCAATATTTTTAGCTCGGAAACTCAAAATCAGAATTTCGAAAAATAAATTAGATGGGGTTGATACCAACGACGATTATGACGACTAATCTTACTAACGCTAAACTCAGTCGAGGGTTTTAAGCCCAAAGGTTGGAACTTTAGCCAAACATGGGTATTATGAGCAGAATTGAAATTCGGCGGCAATTCGGCGAGAATCGGCGAAATGAAATCCGCTAAACATGCTCAGGGGCACGCAGGGAATAAGTTTAGATAGAAAGATGAAGTTATCTAGATAGTTTTGTAAAAACCTCAAAACTTAGAGCACTTAAAAGCATAGAGAAAAGCGGCAGAATTTACGATCAGAAGTGAGGATTAGCATCAGTACCTTGAGACCTACGCGTAGCAACGAACTATGGAACGATCAGGCAAGAATCGGCGAAAAACTCTTCTCCTCCTTCTCCTCTTGTGGTCGCGGGTTGTGTGTGTGTGTTTTGTGAGGTTTTTGTTTCAAGCTTCACATATTTATAGGGAATGAAATGGAAGATATTTATCAAAGATCGGATAAGTATGAATAGATATTTATCAAGATTGGATAAGTATGAATAGATATTTATCAAAGATTGGATAAGTATGAATAGATATTTATCAAAGATTGGATAAGGTTGAATAGATATTTTGTAAACCGGTACAGATTAGTTTAGATATCGGAGGATTTAACTCATAGAGTTAAGATAAAAATATAAGAGCGATCCCGATTTCTTCCTACTGATTCCAACGTATTTTAGACACGATATTTATCCCGCTGAATCTTCTAATTCTTCAAAGAAATATCAGTATGATTTTTGGTTTTCGAGGCTTGCTATATAGAGGGTGGAAAAACGCGGGAAAATGAAAGTTTCGCGATTCATATTTTTCCGGCTTCGTTCTCCGTGAATTCTAAGATAGGTTTTGGCGACAAAATTCCAAAACTAAAAAGAGGTTTCCTTGTATTTTAAGTGACTAATGCAAAGTCGGTGTAAAACTATTTTACCCGATAAGTTACTTTTTGCATCGAATGTCGGAATAGAAAACTTCCTTCTGAAGAAAGATTGAAATCATCAAGAGAAATGGGTGTACGCGTGTGGAATCTTCTTTTGAAGCTCTGAATAGAAAAAGTCTTCATCGTCGGTTGATTTTAGGTTTCTTGAACTATCAGGGTTTTAGTTTCGGCAAACTTCCAATGATTGGAATCGGACGTTCGTAGATCCTAGAGTTTCGCCTTGAAATGATAGTTATAAAAAGGAATAAGAGAAAGTCTTATATTCCTCTTGAAGATTTTTGGAATTATTCCTATAGTGTTCCAAGGGTGGAAGATCTTTGAAATTTATTCTTTTCCTAAGGTTCTTGTCCTAGGTTTAAGCGAATACTGCTTGCGTCATAAGTTCCGTCGGTTCGAATCTTGTCCTTTCACCAATTTATTCCAAGCTAAAAACTTGGGTCTTACACTTCCTGGGGATCCAGAAACCTGTAAGCAAAGGTTTCATGGTATTGAGGCGAACTTTGACTCTGAGGAAGGTCCTTAGCAGGTGACCATCCACAAGGGGGTTTTCCACTTCTAGAACCTCTCCAATGTAACTGGCTATCTTTGCAGTGTTGGTGGTAGAGAAGGAGTCAAGAGGAATACCGTGAATTTGGACCCAACAGTCGATTAGGGAGAAGTCAATCTCAAAAACTGAGACCTCCGGAGACCAGCTTTGTAGACTAACAATATGCCCCATGACACTCCAAGGGCCTCCTTCATGGACCTTCATCGTATCCTGTTTATCGCTGAAGTTGAAAAGGAAGATGTTCACTCCCATATCAGAGATGGTAACTTCAGTCTTCAGTCCCCAAGCCTTGGAGATAATGTCTTTGACTGTGTGTTTACTGAGAGGTTTCTCAGTAAAGATTTTCCCCACTAAAGTTCTTTCAGCAAGTTGGGAACCTTCATGGGGGTCAGTTAGAAGCTCGATGGTAGTACCTTCCAGCTCATGGAGAGAGCTAGCGTTCACCGGATCGTATTCCATTGAACTCATCGTGAACACTGAAGGTAGAAGGAGAAACTCTCATACGGGAGTCACTCACAAGCAGGGAGCAGAGGGGGTTCAATGCATGCAGGGAGAAGATGAGGGGCTTTGAGCTGTGTCGGCACAACTCAGACCAACCGGTGGGTACTAGCAACCTATGAAACCCTCAGTGAGGAAGAGCTCCATTGTACGGAGAGAAAAAGCCCTTTGTGATCTTATCTTTAGTCATTACTCTTTTGTCATCTCTCTCTCTCTACCCCTTTCTCTTCCTCTCTCATACCTTGAATCTTCCTTGCATACTCATACATGCTACTGCAAGTGTCAGACATTGATCCATCTGATCTGCCATTGCTGAATCATCAGTATAGGGAAATTCCGGCAGAGGCAATTCAAAATATTGCCCTTCATAACACAACTGTAGAGCCTATAATAAAAGCAAGAGTTAGTTTTTTTGTGTTGAGAAATTAAGATATTATACCTTTTATGTGGCCAAAATATACCTTATGCAGGTTGGTAAGATTAGCACCATCCATCACGCGTTCAATGATGAGTTCAAAGAGGACATGTCCAAAACTGTACACGTCAGCCTTGCTTGACAAGACCCCAAATTTAACTTTAGGGGCCATATAAGTGCTGTAGAAAAAAAAACTAATGAAATAAGTTTAATAGTTTTATTTTCTGATAGATAATAAAGGGAAAATTATGTAAATGGTTCCTAAACTTTGGTCACCGGACGTTTTTGGTCCCTCCCCGGAGGAACTTCCGGAAATAGTCCCTCCGGTGACTCTAACCACCGTGCCTGAGAAACTTTCCGGCCACCGTGCAGACATGGACATGCCACGTCAATTATTGAGCTGACGTGGCATTTTATTTTATTTAATATTTAATTTTTTTTGTAAATAAAAAACATTTAAAAAAAACCCTAATTAACTAAATCCCTATTAACTAAGGCCCTAATAACTAAATCCCACTAACCCTAAAACCTATTCCATTTCCAATACAATAAGATCTGAAACTAAGGATCCCCAATTCATGAGTTAGGGTTCTTGAGTTTCCCCCAAATTCAACCTTCCTCCTCAAATTTGACTTCATCCCCAAATTTGACCTTTCTCTTCATCATCGCAATCATCTCTCATCTCTCTCTGTTAGTAATCGAGTTAGCTTCTTCATCCTTGCATCATATTCATCTTCACATCATATTCATCGATCTCATCGGGCTTCATGGCAAGGACGACGTCTTGCAGTTCTTCGTCTCCGTCACTTGGTCGATCCACTGCTACTGCCGTCCTGCGTCGAGGCTTCTGTGAATGTGGAGAAAGGATCTTGTACCTGACCTCCCACAGTGATGCCAATCCTGGAAGGAAGTTCTGGAGGTGCAAAAATTGGAAGGTATGCATCCTCATCCTTATTATGGTTCCTCTTCCTTATTATGCATTGTCATCGTTTTTATGAATCTCCATTTTCATTTGCAGTCACCAACAGAGTGTGGCTTCTTCTTGTGGGACGATGAAACTGTGTTTGACGCAGCACATAGAAGAACTGCAATTAAACTCACCAAAACACTACATGAGCTGGGTGAGATGAAGAAGAAAGTGGATGATAGCAAGAAGGACTTGGACGAGATGAAGATTAAAGCAGAAGAATTGAAGATGAAGAATGATAAGGTTCATAGGAAGCTTGAGAAAGAAATTTGGAAGAAGAATATGGCCATTGTGTGTCTTGTTGTGTCTTGGTTTTGGTTTGTGGTTATGTCAAGAAAAGTAAATGTTTCTGTGTAAGGTAGATGAAAGGGGTATTGTTGTGTATGTAGATGAAAGGGATATGGATGAAATATTGATGGAGATTAAGTGTGGTTGTTGGATTGTACCTAAATGTATGACTGGTTTTCCCTTTAATTAATGTAGGTGGGTTCTGAATTCATTTGTTTATCATTCTTTCCCTGCCTTTCTTGCTTCCAATGAAATACAGAAAGTGACATATAACAGATAACAGATAACAGATAACAGATAACAGATAACATAACATAACATCTTGAGAATCTCAACTATTCATGCACTGACAAAATGGGATAACTTGTTGGGACTATTGTCAACAACAGCACATGACTAATCCAATGAGAATCTCAATGATTCATGTCTTCACAAAGGAAAAATATGTGGTCCAGCCACTCTTAAACAACAACACAATAAACAAAAGCTAAAAGGTCTAAGTGGTCCACAATACACAAAGTTTTTCAAAAGATGCACCCCATGTGCAGGCTAAACAATATTACATTTTAGGGACACATAAAGTGAAAGTGGTCCACAATTCCTTATGGATCTACTCTTCTACCCTAACCCTTCACAATTCTTTTTCCTTTTTTGAGTTTCTTTGCTCCTCCTACACGACCAGCAACTCCAACATAATTGACTTCATGATCTGCAACTTGATCTTGGAGCTGAGAGCTATGAGGGATTGCAGCAGTATCTGCAGGTTGAGTACTTGCAACAGCAGCAACACCTTCTGTGATCTGAACACTCCCCTTCATAAAAGAACAAGTTTGAGGGTTCTGGACATCAAAACTTTGGAAAAAAAATTGCAGATCTGGGTAGTATAATTACCCCATGTGTTTGATCTGCAGCTACAACTGAGGTTTTTCCTTTTTTTCTTTGAAGGTCCTCTTGTATTCTTCCTTACCTGTAAATAATGTCACATGCTTATTACTTCAATACACTGAAATTGGTTAAACTTAGCAGATCTGTGCAGGATATTTACCTTCCCAACTGGCTGTGTTGAATCAATCACTTGGTTAGCATCTGCATTAGCACTAGTTCCTGGCTTTGTCTTCACCTGAAATTTTAACAGTTTTAAATTTCCAACAACATGTTTGAGAATAGGATAAAGAGAGGAAAAAAATGAGTTTGTATTTTACCCTCTTAGCAGTCTGCCTTCTTGTTCTTGCAGCACCTTGAGTACTACTTTCAGGAACTTCAGAAAACCCTGCATCAGCTATTGAGTTTGTCCTCACCTGTTTCAAGGTTAGTCATCCACATGAGTTTAAAATTGTCATTGAACAAAGAAAATAGGATTTTCTTTGGATAAAGAGAGGATCAAAATGAGTTTAAATGATTTTGTTATTTACCCTCTTAGCAGTCTGGCTTCTTGGTCTTGCAGCACCTTGATTGCTACTTTCAGGAGGTTGAGATTCTGGGCTAACAAATGGATTCTTGCAGCTTCTTAAGTTGTGGCCAAACTCTCCACACCGACTGCACTTGTTCCTTGAAACCCCACCTCTATGCAACCTTGTGTTATTTTTAGGTGTGTCCTCATGTGGGTCTCTCCTCTTGAGTTTCTTAGGTCTCCCTGGTGCTCTCTTGTACAAGGGAGGGATGATGTATTCATCATTGGTTGTTGGCCACATTTTCTGACCATTAATGGGAGTTATCAAATGGCCATAAGTTGCTCTATATGCTTCCCTCCTATAGTATGCATTTACAAAATCTTCTGGCTTTTGTCTATTGTGTGAAATGGCAGCAACTGCATGCCTACAAGGGATCCCCACCAACTCCCAAAGTTGCAACTACATCTGTGTTTCTCCAAATCAACAACAAACTGGTCCTGTGTCAGCATGTTCTTCACCTCAAACTTATTTTGCCCAGAAGCTGTAGGCACCCAGTATCTAGTCATTTCAATCTCATGGTTTCGTCTTTTCAGTGGCAAAATTGGCAGCAAAGTGTGGATTTTCATGCCCATCTCCTCCAACAACTTCTTCATCATCACTAGACAAGATTAATAGTTCAGGCTGGCTATTGTTCCTTTTTGCTCTAGACTGCTGCCATTGGACTCTAACTGATCTTCTAGGAGGCTGTGTGGAAGGAGCATGTCTTTTGGCAGCAGTATTTGACTTCTTTGGTGGAGCAGTAGGTTGAGCAACCTTCTTTGGTGGAGCAGTAGGCTTTGTTGTGTTCTTGGTTGACAAAGTAACATGTTAGGGTCTTGTTGTGCCATCCATGAAACAGAGAAGACCAAGTGGGGTAATAGGCAACTCATCTGCTTCATGTTCCACAAACAAATGCACCAACCCTCGATTATCAACAGCATATGTGCCAAGCACCATGGCATCATTGTCAGCCAAAACAGGGTGAAACTTCTGAGCAATGGCATCCTCTTGGGTCCTCCACCATAGTTTGAACTTGCCTGCCCTATACCCCATATCTTTAACAAGATCAACACATTCAGAGTAGCTCCACTGGTCCAGATCAACATCAGTAAAGGTTGTGACTTTTCCGTCCCTGTAATGAGGATGTGGTTCCAAAGCAAAGATCCCATAATGGTGCACAACCAGTGTGAACGGCATATCCTACACCAAAATAAGGCAAAAAATAACCTCTTTATACAACAATTCAACAAACATCAAAATGTAATGTAAACACGAATAAACCCTAAACCCAATCAAATTAGCAATGTCAGTCACAATGTCCTCAATTAGAAAGGGAAAAAATAGAAGGGACTAGGAACTCGATTTCGTATTCAAAGGAGGAACTCGATTTCGTACCTCTTGTATTCTCTAACCCTAAACTCGTATTCTCCTCGTCGACGAGAGCGAGAGCAGAGAGCACAGACCACGTCGTCGTCGACAGCGAGCAGAGAGCGGAGACCACGACGTCGCCTCCTTCTTCGTCGCCTCCTTCTTCGTCTCTTCTCTCCTTCGTCTTCTCACCTTATCTGCAGAGGGATGAGTTTCAGAGGAAGTTTCTAGGTTCTATCCAACATGGGTAGGGATTTTAGGGATGGGTTAGGGATTTTAGTCTTTTAAGTTTAGGGTTAATGGGATTTAGTTATTAGGGCTTTAGTTAATTAGGGTTTAATTTTTTTTAAAATGTTTTTTAATTACAGAAAAAAATTAAATATTAAATAAAATAAAATGCCACGTCAGCTCAATAATTGACGTGGCATGTCCATGTCTGCACGGTGGCCGGAAAGTTTCTCAGGCACGGTGGTTAAAGTCACCGAAGGGACTATTTCCGGAAGTTCCTCCGAGGAGGGACCAAAAACGTCTGGTGACCAAAGTTTAGGGACCATTTACATATTTTTCCCGATAATAAATAATAAACACTAATTAAACAACCCACACTTACTCAGTTCCCACAACACCTTTTTTTGCCACAATAGGAGAGGAATTGCGGTGAGAAAACAACATCCCCAATCCAAAATCCGATATTTTGGGAATGAAGTTGGCATCTAACAGAACATTAGCCAACTTGATGTCCATGTGGAGGAGCACTCCGAACTCCAACTCATGATGGAGATAATTCAAACCAGAGGCAATTCTTAAGTTTGTTATCGGTGCTGAATATGATATCATGAATATTGCCCAAAAGTTGCCATTCTCATCAATGATGTGTCCTAAAGCTGGCAGAATGTTTTGGTGGTTTCCAATGAGAGACATGAGCTGCGCCTCATTCTTAAGCGAGTTCTTCATGGTTGTACCCCTTTTTACCGCAACTTCAGTTCCATTGTCAAAAATGCCATAGAACACCTCCCCAAACCCACCAGCCCCAAGAAGGCGGGCGAAGTCTGAGGTAGCTTTTGTTACATCAGCAAAGTCGATGAGCGGAAGAGTTATTTGAGGAATAGCCTGATAAAAACAAGATAAACAAATCAATTAAACCTCAAGAGGATTCAGATAGAAATACAAGGGATTTAGCTACTTAATTCACAAGAATGAAGAAAGAACCCTAATCCAAGATGATTAGAAATCAATCGCATTATGATATCAGAACAAGTAACCAAACATATAATGGGGTTTAGCTACTTTGAAGAAAGAACCTAATTCAAGAAATCAAGCCTAAGTAACCAAACATATCATGATTCACAAGAGCATCAGAAGAAGAAAAACCTAATTCAAGAAATCAAGTCTAAAATGTAATATCATAACCAGTAACCAAACATATGATGAGTTTTAGAGAACATCAGAAGAAGAAAAACCTAATTCAAGAAATCAAACCCTAAAATGTAAACATATGGTTCAAGAAATCAAACCGTAAATGTAAACATATAATGGAGCAATGTCAAAGGTAGTGGAAATTTGGGGAAGAAGAAAGATACCTGATTGTTTTCTTCTTCAAATGCAGCAGCACGAATCAACAAAGGTCGCTCCATCATTTGCATTCCATGAACGAATGCTCCACCCACACCTGAACAGCAGACCGGTTCGAGGGTAAGTTCCTTCATCTTCTTCATGCAACAGACCATGAAAGGTTTGGAAAGTTTGGATGAAGTGGAAAATTTGTAGGGAAAAAGTTTCAGCGAAGAAGAGGTAACCGCATCCATGGAGAAAAAGTGCGAAGAAGGAGAAAGGGTTCACTTCGATAGGGTTCTGAGATTTGCGATTTGGTGCGTCGAATTATAATACTTTTTTTGGGTTTCCTGATCGGACCCCTAAAAAAAGCCTAAAACGTTTGACTTTTTTTATTTTATTTATATAAATTGGGTCCGTTTAACATGGAGCGGCTCTAATTTTTGATCCCGCTTTTTTACCTGCCATCACCCTTCACGTGAAAAAAGGTTAAGTAAATAATTTTAGTTAAAGTTTTAAGCATTCCATTAATTGCTAATCATGATTCTTCACTAGTATATATTTAGGGCACTCTCAGCTGGAATTAATTTCACACTTGAAGAAGATTCATTACCCTTAGCTCTGGTAGTACCCACACCACCACCATCATTCTCCGGTAGATCTAACCCACAAACCCCCTAACCCGTAGCAGCGAAAACAAAGTTATCCTCCGAATTCATTGTCTCGTGTTTCTTCATTAAGAAAGCATTATCGATCTCAAAACCCCCAATTTGTGGGTCCTAGTTCGAGAACCTCGTAGTTCAATTCGAATACACATAACTGATGTTTGTGATTTTGTTGGTAAATCTGCAAGTGTACAGAAACCTCCGAGTTTTAAAATATCGAACCACAGAGATTGTGAGTGAGAATTGTGGATTTAAGCCTAAAGTTTGCAAGTTCTTAAAACAGTAAAATTCTGAAATTGGTTTTGAATGTTTGTGACAAAGGTTTTGCAAAAGAGCAATGTTGAAAATGTTTAAATTAACAATTGATGGAAAAATGCCTTGGGTTGTTGATCATCTAATCCACTTTAGTCTACCTATCCTATGCATGTGAAACCTTGATTTATCCCTTGTTGCTTTAGCCTATGTACTTACTAATTGATTCCTCACAAAAGTAATTCTCTCAAATTGAAAGTTAAGCCCAATTCCTTGTGTACTTAATCATTCATAAGAGATTTTTAAGCATACATATTCAGGCCAACAAAATCCTACCCTCACTTTATTCCTAGAAGCAAGCATAGAAGGACCTATTCCAATTCATGTCCCTAAATCATAACAAACTTCCATTTGATTATAATCTAGCCTATAGCAAGGGTGCACCAAAGCTAAACATGCATAATGGAATTGAAATACAAGGTAAATCAAGAACTCATGCATAGAGATAGGATTTAACAAACTAAAACTTCATAGAATCTCTTAACCCAAAGCAAAAAAGAGAACTAGCCACTCATGGCTAGTGAATTCATACAGAAAATGTAATAAGAACCTGAGAAAAATACAAGTTGGAAGCCTTCCTACAGCCTCAAGGTTCTCCTCAGCTCTCAAACTTGATCCAAAATGAGTAAAAATGACTAACTCCTCAAAGAAATTAGCCTAAGCCTTATTTATACACAAAATAAACGAGTCTGGGCGCTCAGACACCAATTCAGAGCGCCTGAGCGCCAATTCCAGGGCAAAAACATGCCCCTGGAAGGCAATTGGCGCCTAGGCACCAATTCCCAGCGCCTGGGCGCCAATTCCAGAAGCTTCAGGAAACACAACTAGCGCCTAGGCGCCAATTCCCAGCGCCTAGGCGCTCAAGCTCACTGGAATAGAATTTTTGGCTTCTTGCAACTCCTCTTCAAGCCTCTTTAAGTCCTCTTCAATTCCATGCTTCTTGGCCTTCTTTTTCCTTCAGTTTCTGATCAGCAAACCTAACCAACAAGTCAAGGCAAATATCCAGAAGCTCAAAGAGCTTTGTTAGCAAAGAGGACCCTCAAATAACATAAGAAAATCATGCAAGTCCTTAACTTACTTAAAATGCAAGAAAAGTCCCTATAAAACTACAAAATTACCAAAACAAAATAAAGACTCAAAGAAAGATAAAAATGCATGAGAATGCATGAGACACTACATGAGACTCAACAAAAAGACTTAAAACAAACAAAGAAATGACCCTAAAAACACTACTAAATTAGGGTCATCAGATTTACTGATTGTAGATCGATCCGGCGGTGCTCCGACGATTCTTCAACTCTTCAACGATGGCCACTGGGGAAGGAGAAAGAACGATTAATAATGAAGATGATTTTTTGCAGATATTTATTGCTTTCAAACGTTATTGACGATGTTGGGTAGTTTATTTTGTTGTTCCCTTTTACTATGGTTTCGTTATTTTTGTTTAGGACGACGAGAATTCCAATAGTGATCAAGAGATGAGGATTCTGGTAGCGAGGAAAGTGGAGACTTTTGTGATGGTGAAGATGATGTACAATCCATTGGAGAAACTTGTACAATTCCCATAGATGGTGTTTAGGATATGGGTAACATCAATTTCATCACTTTAACATTTGAAGACATGAAGAGGTACCGGTTTTTAAATTGTAATGTTACGTACGATTTTTACAATATGTATGCTAGGTTTAATGGATTTTATGCCCGTCGGAGCGTTATGAAGAAAAACTTTAGAGGAGAAATTGTGCAGCAGAATTTGGTCTGTCATAAACAAGGACACAAAGAAGATAGATTTGGGGAAGATGGAATTCGGAAGTGTGAGCCTAGGAGGGACATTAGGTGTGGATGTTTAGCACACTGCAAGGTCCATATTGATGAATCTGGTCACCGTTGGGTTGCTAAACATCTCGATGATGACCATAGTCACTTGGTTGTCCGTGATAAGCATGTAGGTTTGCTATCCGGTCATAGGAAGATGTGTGACATGGATGTTTCCCAGATGAACAACATGATTGGAGTTGGTATTTCACCTCCTCAGGTTTATTCTTCATTTACTGGTGAAGCGGGTGGGTATCTGAATGTAAATTTTAATCAGCGGAACATGTACAATGAATTGGCTAAGAAGAGGAGAAAGCAGGTGCCTGATGCAAGCGGTGCATTTGGCTATCTGCGTACTTTGCGAAGCACAGATCCAGACATGTATTGGAGCCATCAGCAGTCTGAGCAAGGAAACTTACTGAACCTGTTTTGGTGCGATGGACAAAGTCGTACAGAATATAGTGTTTTTGGTGATGTGTTAGCATTTGATGCTACTTATACTTCTAGAAAAAACAAATATAGTTTCCCACTTGTGATATTATCTGGAGTTAACCATCATAACAGGACCATTGTGTTTGGGACGACAATTGTATCTGATGAGAAAGAAGAAACCTATGTATGGCTGCTGGAAAAATTTGCGGATGCAATGAAAGGCAAGACTCATGTATCTGTCATTACTGATGGATGCAAGTCCATGAGGAAAGAGATTAGAAGAGTATTTCCCAATGCCCACCATAGGTTGTGTGCATGGAATTTATTTGAGAACGCAACCAGGAATGTGAAGAAGCCCGGATTCTTAGAATTGTTTAAAAGATGCATGTTGGGTGATTATGAGGTGGTTGGGTTTGAAGATAGGTGGGAAAAGATGGTGATAGAATGTGAAGTTCAAGATGATAATTGGGTGAATGAGACATATGAGAAGAAGGGAAATGTGGGCTTCTGCATACATGCGTGGTCAGTTTTTTGGTGGTTTTAGGACCACCTCGCGAGTTGAAGGTTTGCATGCTCAACTCGGTAGATATGTGAATTACAAAAATAATTTGTATAATTTCTTGAAGAACTTTCACAGGTGCATGACCTACTTTAGGTTCAAGGAGGTTGAAGATGACTTTAATTCAACACATGGGGATCAAGTGTTGGTGACATCTCTAAAGGCACTTGAGAGGTCCGCATCAAAGATCTACACGTATAACATATTCCTTCGTTTTCGGGTTATTCTTCAAAGAGCTTCAACATTGAGGGTTTATGGGTTCAAGAGAACAACAATGTGTGTTATCTACTTTGTGAAGCATTATCCCTCAACTGGAAGGGATTGACAAGTTACTTATTATGCACCTACTAGTCAGTTAAAGTGCAGCTGTGAGAGAATGGAGTCAGTGGGCATTCCTTGTGATCAAATTGTTTCTGTGATGGTGCACATAGAAGTGGTTGAGATTCCTAAAGCCCTTGTTATTGATAGGTGGACTATTAATGCTAAGGAATCTATTGAGGTATTTGGAGAAACTGAAATGAAAGAATGGGATAAACTAACAGTCGGTTGATATTCTGCATTTCTTTTGTTATTATCAACGCTTCATGCACTACAAGAAAAACATGACAAAAAATCAACATATTAATTTAGTATATTGTGGCGGGTGGATAGACCGACGTAAAATACATATAAAACAATGGTTTAAGTGAACCGCTGCAATTTGACCAACGTAATTCTAGAGATTGTTTATGATGAAGTGTTGAATTTGCAAGTTATCATTAGATGACTTGTTTTCTTCTTGAATTTCACGTGTCACGTTAATCAAAACCTCAGCTTCATATGCCCAGAGAAAACCAACCTGTTTTGAGAAACACCATGATATGTCCTTGCATGTGGTTCCTCAAAACGCCGCCTATTTCACTCAATCTTAAATTGCTTTACGAAGCTCCATCTACATGTAACTTCACTATGCGTATTATGAGATGAAAGTTCTCACTCCCCAAACCGTGGCTGTTTTGAGATCTCCAGCCATCTTGACAAGCTTTCCCTGCGGCTTTTTCCCACCTAGTAATTCTCACCCTAAGAATTTTACAAATTGTAGCATGCGTCATCAAAATATTTCTGATGAAAAAGCACATAATTGACTCCTCACAAGCCAAATAGCCAGTTATTCTATGGAAGTGTCCAACAACCTTTTTTTCATCATAAAAAAGAGCACCAATTCCTGCATGTCGAATCAACAGACCGCGGATTCGATTAACATTAATGTTACATCATAAAAGTGTGCCAATTCCTGCATTTTGTATCTGTAGACCATGGACTGACACATGGTATTTTTTTGAAGTAATGCAACACCATTTAAAGATTTGAGATGTATTAAAAGTTAACTTTCGAGAGGATAATTAGAGGATTAGTTAAAATAATTGAAATCATTCATATTTAATCACAAAATGATAATGATAACTCATTCTGTTTTTTTTTTAATACAACACATAATATTCTCCACGAATGACAATCTTATTCTATTTAAGAACATTCACATTATAGTTGAACTAGCTTTTTTAAAAGAGATTTTGTTTTTCCTTTCACAATACTCGAACCAAAGACTTTACATAAGAATTTGTTATTTGGACCCCCCGACATCTATTCGTACCCTGTTATATTCGTAAAATCCGAAAAGACCCCTTATAAAAAAAAATTCACTCGCACTTTGAAAGTGCGTTATGGTCGCACTTTGAAAGTGCGTTACGGTCGCACTTTCAAAGTGTGCGAGGAACGCACATATTTCTTTCTTTTTTCCTATTTAATTTTTGGAAGGAATCTGAGATTGTCACTTCCTGGTTTAGGTAATAGGACCATTCTGAGCTTAAATATGTAGTCAGAATCGCCAAACTCCTACACCTTCTAGGAGTCGCTTCACAATCAGGAGCGATGCGGTTTGGAAAATTTGACAATTATTTGTCTCGAATGCGAAGTCGACCAGCTACAAAGTTGAAGAGAAAAAATCAAGTCTTTCTACCTTAGCACTTTCGGAGAAGGTCCTAAGATTTGTGTATTTTAGCCAAATTCCCTCAACTGGTATTTTATTTTGAATTTTGAAAAAAAAATTATTCCACCATAAATCTTCAAATATTCTATCTTGATTTACTGTGGTGGTCTCATAATTTTTAAAAACCATCTGATATCAGTTTTGTTGAAATTTACAGCAAAAGACACTTTAAAAGTCTGTTAACTACGCACTTCACACTTTAAAAATGCGACCATGACACACTTACAAAGTGCGTAGGTAACGCACTTTAAAAGTGCATTTAGTTGCAGAATTTAGTTTTTGAAAAAGAACAACGATGAAAGATGAGAGAGGAGAAGATGGAGGTGGTGGTGGTTGGGGGGGGGGGGTGATGGTGGTGAGGGAAGAAAGAGGAAATGAGAGAGGAGAAAGAATTGAAGATGGGGGTGAGAATTTTTTATATTTTTTTATTAAGGGAATTTAAGTATTTTTGCACTTTAAAAGGGGATTCAAATAGATGTCGGGGGTCCGAATAACAAAAGTGGTTGTTTTTACATTTTAACCTCCGCACTAATTTAAGGAATTCTAATGCACATTTTTCAACGTATCCATGTAATGATTATATTGAATGCACATTCGTTTAATTCATTCATGGGTCCACCTAATATGCACCACTTTTTAGTGGTGTAACTTTGCACCACTATATTAATTGACCATTTTACCCCTGTTCAAAAAAGTAATCCCATTAAAATCCACCCGGTAATACCAATATTTTTTTCTTTTTATAAAATAATTTTTTTAACAGGGGTAAAATGAACAATTGGTATAGTGGTGCAAGGTTGCACCACTAAAAAGTGGTGCATATTAGGTGGCACCTTAATTCATTTACACATAAATACAAACATCTACCAACTCGTTCTCACATCAACATGCTGTGATGGGTGAACTACTCAATAATATTACGTTTTATGCTACACCCTAATAAGACATGTGCTATACCCACTTTTGTGGTGGTTTCAGATTCCCACAAAGTGTAAAGTTAATAAAAAATAAAATTACGTTTTGTGGCGGTTTGAAAGCATTACAAAAAGGGATTTAGTAGTGATCTTTACCATCAGCGTTTATCATCATTAATGTTATAGCAAAAGACCATTATACCCCTAATATTTTTCTTGATGTTTTATTCATATATATATAAGGAGGCATAAACAGAAAGTGGTGCATGGGTGTCCTTCATCAACATCTATATTATGTGTATGTGACAGTATATGTGTCTTTAATTCTATGTGTTACATTCTTATTTGGGAGCTGTATAGGTATTCCCTAAGCTTGCATTTTTCATATCACTAAGGTTTTAAAATGTTCTTCCACCAGAACCAGTCTCCCTCTGACAGTTAAAGAAGACAGCAGCAACTGGCAACCCAAGATTGTAAAGTTCAGCAAATTCTCTCGTATTAAAATTTTGTCGCCATCCCGGAGCATATACTCTTTGTCTACACTGTTGGCGGAACAACACGAACACGAAACGATGAATCCCCATGGTGGGTCGTGGGCTCTGATAAGCTACAATCTCATTACCTGTATGTGCAAATCATGCAGAAAAACTTCCAATTAGTTTACAGAATTAACATGAAACCAGATATATTATTGATTCTACGTCCACTAGTATCTTGTACTTCAAGCTAGACTTAACTCTACTTCAAAAGCTAATGATATGAGTATTGTTCTGTCTTCTTATAAAACTTATTTAGTCAATGTCTCTAGTCGATATGATATATCTCATCAGAATATGATGCCACTTGGATTCTGTACCCACACATGACTTGATATCATCTTTAAAAGTTTCATGAAACATTATCCACACATATGATTCCAATACTTTTATACTCCATATCTATATTCTGCATGACATGCAAGAGGTTTACGATCGAAATGATATATTAGTGTTTCGCATGATATGATAGGTTTCAAAAATGTATTATAACCATTGCATATTTTTCGATCAGGAGCAAAATCACAGTTCAATTAACTACGGTTTCAGGGATTATAATTTTTTATATATACATGGAATGACAACTACTTTATGTTAAATCGTACTTCGTTCATTACAATGATGTAGCCACTAAAAACTTAAGAGCTCTTATACTTGAATATACGGTGTAGCATTGACATACAATCGACATACAAGTTACTAGCCGTAAACATTTTTTGGCGGTAAAAACTTCGGTTAACTTGTAAATGGGTGGTAAATGTATCGAATTCAGTTATGTTTTGTGTAACGGTATAGAAGATGTATTATTCTAGAATTCTTCTAATTAAAGGGAGTTGTGCATGTTTTAGCCTAAATGTTAACAGAAAGGAAGGGTTAACTATATATACACATACCGAAACTTGCCCCTGTAGTCGCTGGAATATCAGTCACCAACCTGAAATCCAACGAGAGAAAGGTGTCATTTATAATATTAAGTAACTAGCTAGAGGTTCATTTAATGAAAATCTGGTTCAATTATATGCAGACCATGTACTTGTTTACTTACCAGTGAAGGTACTCCCTGAAGCTGGGGTTACTTGGGCTAGGTGCATCAGGATCAACTAAGACCTTTGATAAAACACATGAGTTAATTTATAGAATATTTAAGCTAGAAACAATTGGACAATAAAAGGCGAAGATTAATAACATGTTTCAACTAGTTTTTCATTTTTCAGAATCAATTATAAAATACGGAAACCCTACTCGCAAAAGTTTTTCCCTAAATTGATTCCGACGCCATAATCAACTATAGAAGAATTTCTACACATACACTAAGTAGTGTAATTACCAAAGTGTAGAGGGTTCTGAGGTCATCTCCGCCGACCGACACTCTGGGTTGATTGGGAACTTGGGAAGGTTTAAACTCACAGCCATTGGTGACATCTCTACTACCATATGTGACTCTTAGAGGAATTGAGCTTTCAAAGGGGTCTAATACATCACCTATTACCCGCCCAACAACAAGAGGATTTCTGCTATTTGGCATGGTTCACTCTCAGCGCTGGTTCACTCTGCTATGTTATACACTACAAACTTGAGTTTGGGCACACGAGTACTACAACACACGCCAAGATAGCTATATATAGAGGGGAGTGAGAGGTCATGGGATATTCCTTGCCAATGTTGTCTAGCTAGATAAAAGATTTTTTCTTCTTTTCAAAACAAATTTCCTCCATGAGGACGCAATTACGCAACAAAAGCCGACACTTTACTTCTTGTAAATGTTGTTCCTTGAACAATTGTTAAAATTTAAGGAATCCAAAACCTATACAGTGGTTATGTTTGGCATGTTTAGCTGATAAGCTAGCTGAAAGCTGAAAAGCTAGCTGAAAGCTTATAAGCTAGCTGATAGCTGAAAGCTGATAGCTGAAAGCTGAAAAGCTACGTGATTGGAATAAAAGTGTTTGGTAAAACTAGCTATTTAACAAGCTGAAATTGTAAAATGACATAAAAGGACATACTTGTATAATTTTTTCTTATATTTAACATTACTTTATTTTCACATTAATACCTATATGATATTAATATTAAAATTATTATCATTTTAACTATTTTTATTAACTCAAGTTATTTATCATCTTAAAAATATAATATTAATTTTTACTTATTTTTATTAATATAATACTTTTAATACTTATGGTGCGCAGAGGTGTGGTAGGAACTGCATACGTAAGTGTGAGAGAAAAATATGTTTAGTGTTTTTATAAATATATAAGGGTAATGGTGGAATTTTAATAAAATAATAAGGATAAAAATGAGAATAAATTTAATAAGTTATAAGCTTTAAGCTATAAGCTACCTGAGATAGCTTATAGCTTAAAGCTTTAAGCTACTGAAATAAGCTCATTCACCAAACATTTTTGAAGAGCTTTTAAGCTAGTCAAATAAGCTTTAAGCTAGTCAAATAAGCTATAAGCTAGCTGAAATGACATGCCAAACATAGTCAGTATCTGGTTCTTTACAAAACGGATCACATCATGATGTGTTAAATTTTTAAGAGTTTGATCGAGCCTCTGCTCACTTAATGAAATATTCAATTGCTTCCAAAACGAATGATGAATATTTCTGATGATGTCAAGAGACACCATTCTCTAAAAGGCCACAATTTGATGATGCATAGAAGGTCTTCGACTGGGGCTGCCTTAATTCGGCCATGCTTTTGGCACTCCTCACAACTCTGAGCATAATATTATTGCAATCGGTTGAGATAGAAGGCCAATAGAATTCGTGTCTATGGATCAACCATTTCATATATCTTTGGTCCAGCTCTATGAGCTCCACAAATAACCTCATGCACTTCACCCATAATTTTTATGACTCCTTTCTGATCAACACATTTCAACAATAATTAATCCATTGGCTGATTTTTTTTAGAGGTCATGGTCAATAAGGCCATATTTCAACATGGGTTGTTTGAGCTTGTCATCAACCTTAGCCAATGGATTTTGAAAATGTGTAATTAAAGGATCCCTCCAATCCATATATTGATCTATTTGACCTATGGCGTATCTCCAATACAAATTGCTTGTAGGTAGAAGCATGTCGCGCAAAATCATTTGCCTCATTATTGTGTTCTCTGGCGATATACATGATTGTTATATCCGGAAAAACATTCCCACCTTGCAACTCTATGAATTTATTCATGTTGTCTCTTTCTTAATAGCAAATAAACTCTAATGTCGACTGATACATATCTCGTCCATAGTCCGAGCCAGTTGAGAGAAGTCATAAGTTAGGACACAAGTGGTTGAGTTTTGGTTTTCCTGCACTGCAATAGTCTTAAATCTAAAAAATTGAAGGTTTAGGATGAGGCCTAAAATTTTTTACCAAGTACCACAGTGGGCGCACCCGATAATATCTAAATAGCTAGGTCGACCAGTTAGACCTTATTAAGCGGGTCGAAGTCCGCGAGACCGCAGACTAGTCCGGGTTATACCCTAGAAAATAGAGGCCCGCTTAACTGCGGGCAAGCGCGGGGCGGGCTTATGAGGGCAAAAAAAGGGTAAGAGAGCCCAAAGTCTGTGGACCGGCCCGCGCGACCGCGGATTAGTGCGGGTTATAGCACGGAAAATAGAGGACCGCTTAACTGCGGGCCAACGCGGGGTTCCAATTGCATGTTTATAGGATGATTTATGGTTTCTTCATTGTTATAATCGTTCTTAATATTACTATGAGATCGTCACTGTGTTGGTCTTGGGTGTGATCCCAAGAATTTGATTAATTACTCCTATACCGAAGTTGGGTGCTCCATAAAAGTATCTCCAATGTTAGGTTCTTAGTTCTTAGTCCTTAGCATTATTCATATGGACCCGTACTACCACATGTGCTTAAGCAACTTTTTGCAGATTTTGCTCTAACCATGAGTTCTTAATTCTTAGTTCTTAGTACATTTCTTCTGGTCCCACAATACCATTATATTAATATTTTTATTTCCATATAATTTTGATTTAAATTTAAATGCTAATTCAATACTTAAATTAAATATTAGTTGATGAATGAGAGAAAAAAAATTAATTTTTTATGCTAAGAACTGAAAAAGTAAAACTCCTTATATAAGAACTGATTCTTATTTTTAAGAACTAAGAACTACACGTCAGCCCCCTCCAATGATTAAGAACTCAGTTCTTAGTTCTTAGCTCAGAAATAAGAACTAAGAACCTTGCATTGGAGATGCTCTAATATATGGTGAGAGACGATTCAAATTAGATTTGAGGAAAGCATAGATTTGGTCATTCTTAATCGGTCAGTTATAATAGAAGAGCAATTAAACCAGACATAATGACGTTTGGTGGATCGATGCGACTCATGCAAGAAATCTCGGTCGTACATTTCGGGTTAAATCTAGTTATTCTCCATTTTCCCCTATTCTTCCTCTTCCTCCTCTCACCCATCACTCTTTCTCCTACCCTATTTTTTCTACGAACCTACGCTCTCAAACCTTGTCCCACCTCTTCCTCCTCTCGTCCTCCATCATCCCTCCAACTTGAAGGAAGGATGTTTTTCTAGGTATTGTGAAGAAATGTAGGATGACATTTCATTAATTCATTACTACATCTTTCTTTGGCTTGCTTCTTTTGGCTTATTTCCAAGTAAAGAAGTCAAATTGATGATCATGTTGTGTCTCTCCTCTGAATTGGAGGATGATATATCATTGATACTAGAGGAAGAGGTTTGGGAAGAAAAGAAGTCAAATTGATCATCATGTTGTTTCTCTCCTCTGAATTGGAGGATGATATATCATTGAAACTAGAGGAAGAGGTTTGGGGAGAGAAGGGAGAATATTTAAGTGTGGTGGTTCGCTGAAAATAGGGATGGAAGTTGGTTTCAGACCTATTAAGGACCCGTGAAAAACACTCATTGTGGATAGGATAAAACCCATTAGATTATACAGGGTTGGGCATGGATAAATACCCTTAAAAAGTAACGGATATGTGTGCAGGTATGGGTACTATAGTACCAAACCCCGCTCATACTCACACATATATTATTAGTTATTTTTATTACACACCCATTTAATAACATATTTACAAACTTAAAACTATAACTATCTGACACACTCTTTTAAAAAAATAAGTGAGTAAGTAATGTTTTAATTATTACATACATCGTCACGAATTTACTCCACTTATTTATAAAATAAGTAAGTTAGTAATCTACAACTGTATGATTATATTAAAAATTGTAAATTTAAGTTATAATTTTCTCGCTTACTTCTTTTGAAAAATAGATTACGGAATGAGAAAATTAAACAAAGGAAAAACAAATACAAGTCTAGGATATCCTTAACTAAAAAAAGGCCAGCCCTCTCTGGATAGACATCCATATAGTATAAAGACCACACTATGACTGACTTCAATACTAGTTAAACAATTAGCAAATGTATTAGCTTCTTTAAGAACATGACGCATAGACACTTCTCGATTTCGCTTCAGGAGTTGGCGAATAACAAGGAGGTCATTGGAATATAAAGAAAACATGAACCTCTCATATGATAAGGACTCCAAAATCTTCAAGTAGCATTTTAAAAATATTATATTTAGTTGAATCATTTTACTTAGGCTTAAATATGTTTTTAGTCCCTCTAAAATTAGGGTCTTTTGGATTAGGTTCCTCTAAAAAATTTTTTTGTATACACCCTTATTTTGAAAATAATACGGCGGGATAAGCTCATGTCGTTACCTTTACCTAATGGACACTGATGTGACATATTTTAGAGGGACCTAAACCAAGGAATCATGATTTTAGAGGATCTAAATCAAAGAACCATGACTTAGAGGGACCTAAAACTCAATTTTTATCATGTCTTAGGTCTCTCTAAAATTATGGTTCTTTGGTTTAGATCCCTCTAAATGACGTAAGATGACGGTAGAGGCTGGAACCTCAATGTTATTTTGCATTTAGGGGTGTATACCAAAAAAATATTTATAGGGCCCTAAACCAAAAGACCATAATTTTAGGATGACCAAAAACATATTTAAGCCTTTTACTTATTAAGTATTTCAAATTTCTTATATATTTTTAATTATTTAGAGGGTATTAGGCAATGATGGATTCAGAAATTTTGAGTTTTGGAGGAAAAAGTACATATTAATCTATAAATATTAAAAGTATAACACATTGCTTTCAAAAGTTCAAATATACATCATAATTGTTCTTTACATAGAATTAGAATTTTGGAGGTCTAACTCAACCCAAAAGATACCTACTGAAGATTGTCTGCTTATATATAAAGGTTCTTAGTCATTTTTTAGTTCATGTGAGATTTCTCAGCACACCCCTCACGCCCAAAACTAGACATTTGGACACGAATGAACATCTGTAGGTGGCTCATATACACGTGATCTTCATAAGACAAATTTAAGATACACTTTAATATCATTTTAAAATAAGGGAGTTATAACTCAAGAGGTGAGATTGTTTATCCGTATATAAGAGTTATTTGACCTAGTCATGAAATTTCTAAAATAAAAAATAAGTCAATTAAAAATTTATTACACTACAAGTAACAAATAAAATTGTGGGGGGAAAAATTAAAATTAAGCCTAAAATTAAAATAATATATACTACTAAGAGAATATGTAGTGGGTCAAAACCCCATGTCATTGCATGTATACCCTGGTATTGGTATGTGTACAGGCATATTGATACCTAGAGGATACAAGGATGGGTTCTCAAGTTGCTATCCACATGGATATGTGGCAGTTACAGGTAATTTTTTAAAATGCGGGCATGAGAATGAGTATTTACGTACTCTTTTTATTGTGTATGTGTAAGAGACTATAAACCTAATTAACACGTAAAATTTCACCCGAGAATTTCCTCCCTGAAAAGAAAATTCTTCTGTCTTAAAGAATAAGAGTATATAACAACTCCAAAATAAGAGGAATCATGAATAGACTCCCATTAAGACAAAAGCTCGACAAATTAAGGATGAATATAAGAACAATAATTCCATAATTAAGTAAGGTGTCCCTGAAAAGAAAATTCTTCTGTCTTAAAGAATAAGAGTATATAACAACTCCAAAATAAGAGGAACCATGAATAGACTCCCATTAAGACAAAAGCTCGACAAATTAAGGAAGAATATAAGAACAATAATTCCATAAGTAAGGTGAAAACATGGATATATGCCGACTAAATGTGTGTATGTATACAGAACTATATATGTGTGTGTATACAGAACTTTTTGTTGTTGTTGATAAGCATGTAATACAGAACTTACATGGGATATACAAATTAATTAAAAGGAGATCAAAGTGCATTTTCATTTCAATTTCGGTTTTCCTAGTGGGAATTGTTATTCAGACCCCCCAACAGCTATTTAGACTCCTTAAAAAGTGCAAAAATACTAAACTACCCTTAATGAAATAAAATATAAAAAATTATAACCCCACTCTTCACATTCTCTCTCATCTCTCCTTACCTCTTTTTTCTTTCTTCCACCAACCACCACCACCCACCACCTCCGTCGCCGCCACCGCCTCCGCCACCACCACCTCAACCTCCATCTTATGTAATTTTTTAAAATTTCAAACTTTAGAGAGTTGATTCTGTCGCTTTAAATTTTTTCTGCAATTAAACGCACTATAGAAGTGCCTGACTCACGCACTTTAGAAGTGCGTGACAAACACGCTTTTAAAGTGCGTGCCCTTTAAAAGTGCGTAGTTAACGCACTTTTAAAGTGCGTGCACTTTTAAGGGGGGTTTGTTACGCACTTTTAAAGTGCGTTAACTACGTACTTTTAAAGTGTACAGAAAAAATTTAAAACGCCAGAATCAACTCCATAATCTTTGAAATTTAAAAAAATGACATAAGATGGAGGGGTGGTTGTGGCGGCGGCGGTGGTGGTGGTGGTAGCGGCGGAGATGGTGGGTGGTGGTGGTGGTGGGTGGTGGTGGGTGGAAGAAATAGGAAAGAGGTAAGGAGAGAGGAGAGAGAATGTAAGGAGTGGGGTGAGGAATTTTTTTTGTTCATTAAGGGTAATTTAGTATTTTTGCAATTTTTGAGGGGTCTAAATAGCTGTGGGGGGTCTGAATACAAACTCTTGCGGCCAGGATCATGCTTTAGACAATGATAGAACAATGACCAATTAAATTGGGCCACTTAAGTTATATATGTGTGTTAAAAGCAATACAAAAATGTAAAAACGCATATGCTGCAAATGCCGTAGGAACAAAAATGTCTAATTGGAAGTGATTAAGGTTGGCTCAGATAAGATGATCAAACTATGATGTCCACTAGGTGGAATCCGCCTGGGGAAGGAACTGTGAATTTGTGCCTTGACGGAAGCTTTAGCAGGGAGAGGATTTGCATGGGCTCGGGCGGGTTGGCTCGTGATTCCCAGGGTCGGTGGCTCGCCGGGTTTTTCAGCCACATGGGCGGAGGAAACGCGCTGCTGGCGGAGGCAATGGCGCTGAAGATCGGGCTACAGATCGCGTGGGATAAAGGGTGGAGAAAGGTACAATGTACCGTGGATTGTGGCACGTTGGTTCATGCACTGAATGATGTTGACAGTCGTATTTTCTTGCCCATTCTTGATGATATTTTGGAATTAATGGCTAGGAATTGGTATGTTTCCCTAAGTACAATCAGCAGAGAGTGTAACCAGCCCGCGGATTGGCTAGCTAGGAAGGGAGCCTCGTCACCAAACGTTGATCTTTGCATCCTTGAAGTTCCTCCCCCGGAAGTTGAGATCCTCTTATTGAGAGATCGTTTAGCTTTGTCGTAGTTTAGTTGTTTTGTTAGTTTTCCGATGTATCAAAAAAAAGATAGAAACAAAAAATTCAGTATCTTGGAACAATTCTTTTTTTTTTTTGAGAAACAAAATATGATATATATATATATATATATATATATATATATATATATATATATATATATATAATAAAGAAAGCTGGGAAAAGAACCAGCATCAGCAAAGACAGAGTACATGAACGAGACGAGGCATCCAAAGCCAAAGAAAAACAACAAACGGAAAATAAAGAGAAGAAGATAAGAAAAAAGAGAACAGGGCATTGAACAAAACAGCAGCCAAGTAAAAAGAAAAAAGAAAGGGCTGGTTCCTCAAACCCCCTCAGAACACCACCAGAGAGTATTTGATCGATTGCAACCTGCTTTTGCTAAATTATCAGCAGAGGAATTAGCTTCCCTGTAAATATGAAACACACCCAAGCAGTGAACTTCCAACATCAGGAAGTCAATTTGGTTTAAATCATTTAACAGCTTCCACGGACGATTAGTCTTGATCGTGACCCACCCAACAGCAGTTGTAGAATCACTTTCAATAATTATATCTTTCAGATTGTGATGTTGGCAAAAGATCAGAGCCTTCAAGATCGCTTTTACTTCAGCTTCATAAGCCCACCCGTGACCCATATTGATTGAGAAGAAGCCAAGAACCATGCTTCTGTAGTCACATAGAACACCCCCTACACCACTAGGGCCCGGATTACCTTGAGACGCTCCATCGACGTTGAACTTGAGAATACCTCTGCTAGGGGGTGTCCACCCTTTTAATCTTTGTTTGGGTATCGGTTTCTTGAAGGATAAGATGCAGAAATCCCTGTGGAATTGGTCGAAATTGTAGGGGCATTCCTTCCAAACTGCTTTGATCCACCAAAAAATTCTCATGAGATGGAGGTCCCAAACCTCTTGAGAAGAAGCTAATTTGCCCTTGAAAACATATTGGTTCCTCTCTAACCATAGAGACCAAACTAACGCATACGGGATGAGATTCCAAAGCATAGGATCAGAAGCTACAACAATTGAACTCCATTATTGAGCAAGATCAGATAAGGACTTGGGAATAGTCCAGGATGTTCCTTCCCTCACTATTATTGCGTTCCATAAACCCCATGCAAAGGAACAGTGAAGAAATAGATGATTTGTAGATTCAATTTCCCTTGAGCACATGACACAAATGCCATTATCATTTAAAGTAACACCTCTGGAAGCCAGGTTTTTTTTGGAGGCCAATTTGTCATTACATGCTTGCCAAAACAAGAGTCCCACCTTTGGAGGCAAGATTTTTCTAAGGGCTGCTGGGGAGTGCCATTTTTCTTCCTCAAAAGCTTTTTTCTCAACCCAAGCACAAAGACCTTTAATCGTGAATTTACAAGAAGTATCGAAAGCCCAAAAGAGAGTGTCGGGTGAATGGGAGGAGAGAAAGTGAGTATTTATCATGTCCAGCAGGGTTTTATATGTTGCTTCTTCCCAAACAAAGAGAGGCCTTCTAAAAGACAAGTCCCAAGACCATTTTCCTTGATGAAATAGTCCCACTTTTTCAACTGTGGTCGTTTTATTCAAGCTTACAACAAACAGACGAGGAAATTTAGAACACAAAGGTTCAAAGTCAGCCCATGGGTCAAGCCAAAACCTGGTATTTTTTCCATTCCCCACTCCAATCACGAGACCTTGCTTCAACCCTTTTGCTAGTAGTGTGTCTTCACTAATTGTGTTTACAATATCTTGCATGTAGGTGGACCAATTTCTCCCCTCTAATATTGCATGATGGAATAAAATCAAATTATCATCAAGATGATATTTAACAGTGAGCACTCTTCTCCACAAACTGTTTCTCTCAATTCCAAACCTCCATGCCCATTTCAATAGTAAAGCTTTGTTCCTCCAAGCTATGAATCCCAACCCGAGGCCACCACTCTCTTGAGATTGACAAATCATCGTCCATGGAATCCATGCAATTTTCCTCCCATTATCATCTTTCCCCCACAAGAAAGCTCTTAAGATCTTCTCTATTTCAGCAATAACACCAATGGGGGCCTTGAAAACAGCCATGAGATAAAGTGGAATGGAGCACAATGTTGCTTTCATCAAAGTTAGTCTCCCACTCGATGAAATGTATTTAGAATTCCAGTTTCTTCTTTTCATCCTTAGATTGATTAGCATAGGTTCCCAAAAGGAGATTCTACGGGGGTTTCCCCCTAAGGGTGCCCCGAGGTAGATAATGGGTAAATTCCCAACGCTCCATCCGTATGTAGATGCCAAATTATGAACATCTGAATCAACTATGTTGATACCAATAAGAGTAGATTTTGAAAAATTAAGCTTCAATCCGGAAGCGAATAAAAAGCTCAAAAGAGTAATGCATAATAAGTCCAATTGCCCCTCCTCATTTTCACAAAATAGGAGTGTGTCATCCGCAAATTGGAGATGATTCAAAGCAAGTTCCGGGCCAATTCTAACACCGCTGAATTTGAACTCCTCTAACAGTTGGTTCAACATACACGACAACCCATTGACACAAATGTTAAACAAAAGAGGGGATAGTGGGTCACCTTGTCTAAGCCCTTTTTGCATCTCAAAGAAAGATGTTGGGGAGCCATTGACCAAGATTGCTAGAGCCGCGGAGGAAATGCAATTTCTCATCCAATTTATCCATTTGTTGCCAAATCCCATCTCCATAAGAAGATCCAATAGGAAGCCCCATTCGATGTTGTCCTACAGTGTTAATTTGTGTATCATAGAATTTCGACACTTTCAATTTGTGACTGTCAATAACAGACACAAATTGCTTAGTATGTATTAAATCTGCAATTTATCACAATTTTTAATCGTCATAAATTGTAGGTGTTGAGTGTCGGCAAGTGTTTTGTCCTAGGTGAATCATTTTGATTCTTCTATCTTCTTGATTCATTGAACTGCTCCGATTATTGGTCACAAACTCCACTTTGAATTATGTCCTCAGTTTTTGTTTATATATACTCTATAGCTAGTGTTAGGATCACGAATCTCACGTTCTGGTTCTGAGAAAGAGCAAGAGCGAGTTGTCTACTTGTTTTTCTCCTTTTGGACCTTATCATCTTTCACTTTAACCCTTTCGCTTTTCCCGTTCTATGTGAGACTGAAAACAGAATTGGCCTCATATAAGAATATATGTTCGAATAGAATTTACAAAGCAGTGATGAGCTTTAATTTGGGAATTGGGAGGTTCTAGTTACTCATTTCATCTTATTGGAACCTTGGTCTTTATCCACCCATTGACATTCTCCATTGACACATCCGATTCCTAAGATAAGAAATGAAGGCATGTTGTATAGTAGAGTTTGATTTTTAATTTTCTGTTGATAGAAATTCATTTTGTAAAATAATTTGACACTTCAATCTATTAAAAAATTTCAAAAATTCTTTTACAGCCCTCTTTTCTTTTTTGTTTAATTATTATGCTATCTTTACACATATTTTGTATCTATTTAATATTTTAAATACTCATTACTATTCTCTTAATTTACAATTATATTCTTTTAATTTTAAACTTTAAATTCACCAATAAAGTAATTTAAATTCCCCGATAAAGTGTGAAAATATGACCACACACACAACCCTTTTTAGTTTTTGTGCAGTTCCCTAGCCTGTCTTATTCTTTTTGTATGATGAATGAATATCTGGTCAACATTTAACCATTAACTACAAGGATAGTCCACACACTCCTGCAGTTTGAGGTGCTTTTCTTTGTGCACCATGATATCACTGTCCCGTAGCAGGGAGTAATACTAAGTAATAGGGATAGACACTCCAATCAAGGCTACCAATGATCATCCTCCCATAATTTTTCTGATATGCCAAGAATTGAATAAAAATAAGGGTTAAAGGGTACAAAGACTCCTAAAATTACAAAGGGAATCAAATACAGGACCTAAAAAAATATTTCATCAAATTGGGTCTCTAAAAAAAAATTAATTCAATTAAGGTCAAATGTTGCCACAACTCAATTTTGTCCTAGTCAACAATTCCACGTGACTTTTTTATTTTTTATTTTTTGAATTAGAAAAATTATTAAAATTTATTTTTTAATTCCAACTCATTTATTTAAACAGAAAAAACTTAATAAATTCCATAATTTAAATAAAATCTCTAATCTAATTAATCCCTAACCTAAACAAAAACCTAATCTAATAATTACAAATCCCTAAATCGAAAATGTGGTGTCAACAGCATCCACCTTCATTCCTGTGACTCTACCACTGAACTCCTTGGTATAATACCCATAGCCTTCCGCATCTTCAGTCACCAGGAGTAGCTTGAGGTTAATTTGGATGGAATAATCTATACGGGTCCTCACCCTTTGTGAGAAAAACAATCTCTTCTTCACTTATCTTAATGATATAATGCTCATGATTCACCTTCAAAAATCAAAGCCCACTTTTCAAATAAGATCTACTCTTCAAAATCTCGTAAGATCAATATCAAGCATAAGAGCAAACGAAGAAAACTGGTACCCACCTCACCACACCCACGACCACCGCACCATACCCATCGCATCCCAGAACCGACAACCCCCATCGTACCCATCGCAACCCCCACCCACCGCAACCTAGAAGCCACAAATCGCAACCCCCACCCCTGCCCACCGCAATCCATAAACCGCAACCCCCACCCACCATACCCATCGCCACTCTAGAGACCAAATCGACACAGAAGAGAGGCAAATGATCCATTTTTACTCAACCAAGCAGATTTGAGAGATTTGGGTGGTGATATTCGTAGATCTGAAAGTTGGGTTTTGAAGAAGAAGAGATGATGAACAGAGGTGAAGAGTAGATGATCGATTTGAATGGTTAAGAATGAACGAGGGATGAGGGAGAGCAGGGAAGGGAGTGGATGAGATTGACATGAAGAAGATGATGAAGAAGAAGAAGATGAAGATGAATAGATGATGATGATGATAAGGTTTTTAATTATTTTGTTTAGATTAGGGATTTATATTTAGATTAGGATTTTATTAAGTTTTTTTTTCTGCTTATATATCTGACTTGGAATTAAAATTTTAATTTTAATTAATTTTTCTAATTAAAAATAAATTAAAAAGCCACGTGGTAAAGGTGACTAGGACAAAATTAAGCTGTGGCAACATTTGGCCTTAATTGAATTAAAAAAAAATTAGGGACCCAATTTAATGAAATATTTTTCTAGGTCCTGGATTTAATTCCCTTTGTAATTTCAGGGGCCTTTGAACCCTTTAAGCCTAAAAATAAAGGTAATTCGCTGCAAAGTTAGTCCATTTCGGATGAAGAGCTTGTCAACTCAAGCATCATGTTTCAATTTTTGTGCTGATATTCAGTGTGCAAATAGACATTGTTGTGATATCATTTTATGTCTTCTCAAATACTAAGCGGAAAATGAATTTTAGGAAAATATCCGGTTAATTTGTTCGATCAGACCAAATTTCATGAATAAAAGTAGTTGTAAAATAAGAGATAGGAGATCGATGTGATTTAATGCTAAAAGTATCAGCATCACCCCACCAGTCCTCATCAAAATGAAATATACCATCTCTATGGCCTTCACATGTTACACACGAGGAGTGTTACACAAAGAAGAGTTCAAGCACCGGGCAACATATCCCATTTATACCCATACCATTGATTGCAACATGTCAGGCTTGTGAAGTTGTCTGTTTTCAAAGAATAACATGTCGATATCTCATAGCACACCAAATAAAGAGATATGATTAAAATAATTCTTATAAAACTACTCACATATAAGCTAATTAATTTTTCGAGATAATGTTAAACTTTCCAAAGTAATAAAGTAATTTGGATGAGAGAGAAATAATTAATATTTTAAGTTAAGAACTCAAAAAGTAAAACTCCTTATATAAGAATTGAGTTCTTATTTTTAAGAACTAAATAGTCCATGTCAGCACTTCCAATGGTAAAGTTCTTAGTTCTTAGTTCTTAACTCCAAAATAAAAATTAAAAACCTTGCATTAGAGATGCTCTAATAATCCACTCCAAACTTTATGATTATATTAAAGAGATATGTCTCATTTAATAAAATAAAAAATTCAAGCATACTATTAATAAATTAAACCATTAATTAAATGTTTCAAAAATTCAAATATCAAGCAACTGTGATTTAATAATGTATCCAATAGCGAATAAATTGCAATGCAACAAGACAATTTTTTTCTTATCTTTTTAACGCCACTTTGTTGATTTGACAAATAAACGACATTTATCAACTTCCATCCTGAACCCCACGCGAATAATTCTTACCCCGTTTTTTGCATCTTTCTATTCCTCCCTTTTTAGATTTCATTTGTTGTCATCTTTGTATACACAAAAATGCATATACATACGAAGATTGCTAACCTCCACACTTTCATTTGAAAGTTAAGACTTTATGTTCCGCCGGAAATGAGGCTACTTGGATCTCCTTTTTTTGGTGGTGGTGTACGGTTTTAATAAACCTTGCATATGCGGTGGTAGGGGTGAACATGGCCGGGTAGATCCAATGAACCCGTCCAACCCAATCCGATCCAATAGAAAAAATGCGGGTTGAATCGGGTAATCGGGTTAGTCGGATGGATTTTACTACAACACAATCAAGTTCGGATCGGACTTCGGATTCAGTTCAAATCCATCCAACCCATTCCAGAATCCATACATATAATAATAATTTTTTGGCTTAAATACTCTGCAGGTCCCTGAAATTGTACCCCGTATCAAAATAAGTCCCTGAAATTTTTTTTTCCGATTCCGGGTCCTTAGAAAAATTTGTTTGATCAAAATAAGTCCCTACGCCGGAGAAGACAGTGGTTGCCTCCTCATTGTTTCCACAAACCATGAAATAACATGTTTAAAACACTCCTAGACCTTCATATATCTGATCTGGGCGAAGAAATCGCAAGAAACAAAGCTAAAACGAAGAAACCGAGAAGCTCCATAAATTCTGGCGAGAAGAAATCAACTTGCGACTGGCCTTTTCTCTTCAACTGTGACGACCCAGCCCACGAGACCACCACCACTGAGTTCCTGAGGACGAGACGAAGTCGGCCCAACACCCTGGTCGTAGCGCCGCCATGACCGCCGTCGTCAACCACCGTCTTCTCCGGCGTAGGGACTTATTCTGATTAAAAAAACAATTCCAGGGATCCGGAATCGGAAAAAAAAATTTCAGAGACTTATTTTGATACGGGGTACAATTTCAGGGACCCCTAGATTATTTAAGCCTAATTTTTTTTATAATTTTACTCATACTTGGAGTGCCAGTGTCGGAGTGATGACTTTTTGAAACTTTGAGACTTAAGTATTTGTAGTTATTTGTCATATTTGAACTTAGAGTATTTGTTCGTAGTTATTTGTTACATGTCTATATATATTATTTGGCATGTTGGAGACATCTAAGTTCTAGGTGTCATGGCATGACATTTAGTGTTGCTTTTCACTTTTTAGGTACTATTTATGTTAGATTGTTTCATGTCATTTGGTAATGAAGTTTTATGTTTTGATGATATTTGGCTATATGTCATTTATGTGGTATTATTTCATGTTATTTGGTATAACTTTTTGTGTCATTTTCATGCTATGTAGTATTACTAGATAGTGACCCGTGCGATGCACTGTTGCTATTTTTAATTACAATCATTAATTTGTTATGAATATAAATTAAATACTATTTAATGGTTATATTAAACTAATTTTAAAATCTAGTGTATGAAAACATATTTTCCTCAACAATATCTATTTCAAATTTAATTTTCCACAATACATGTGTCATAATTGTTTGTTATTTAAAATATGTGATTACAAATTTAGAACTATGTTTTTTTAAAATAAATTCCACTGCTTAATAATGTCTTTACTTTTGTTTGAGTAAAATATGAAAATACTATATATGTTTTGTTGTTCAGGATAAAATGGTTAACAATAACGTTTTAAATTGGATTTAGCAACAGAGTTATGTTATAGGAAGGACAATGTTTGTGAAAGACGATTGATTGATTTAATTTTTTGTGAAATCGTTTCAATTGTCCAATATTGAAAGTTAGTAGCAAACATCTTAACACATGAGGTAGGAAGATGTGGTAGCTGGTATTGTATATGGAGTACGTCAACCTCATTGATTCTTATTATAAATACATCAAACTAAATCTGCTACTCCACTATTTCTTAATATAAGTTAAAAAAATAATTGTTAAATATACCATTAATAATTGTCTTAGCTGTTAAACATAATCATTTTATCTCACAAGGAACACAATCATTTCTCTTCTCATCTATGAGTCAGAGATAATGTCAAAACTCCTTTGTTAGTTTGAGGAACGAATTCGTCGCACATCATTCTCAATGAAAATGTGGTGATATTGAAAATTTTAAGAATGTTACCAAATTCTTTGTTTCTCTATAATGTCAACTACAATACTAAGTAGAAAGAGCAAACATGAAGCACCAGATATTTATCTCTTCTTCCATATCAATATATCTATAGTCAAAATACTCGAAAGCGTAACAAAAAGAACAACACAACAGATGGGGGAAGGGCTAAATCAGTCCAGCAATATCTGTTGTATACTTATATTATAAGGGCTCCATAAACATAAAGATCAACTACCACACGTCTAATAAAACTCATGGCTTTGTGATTCTATATTGCAGACCAAACTTCATAGCCAACAATTCAGTGCACGTAATAAGTCATTCCAATTTACTAACCCCAAAATGACAAGTAGCCTATCTGGAGTCCTATTCATTTGTATGGACCTGGAAAAAGAAATTACAACTTTGCTTTCATTTGTGCAAAGGAAGAAAACCAGTGCACTAAAGTTTTCAAGCTTTCCCATGCAATAGGATTTCTAAATCATTTAGTAATGAAGGAAATGATATTCAAAGTAATAAAGACAACAATTGGCCAATTAGACAGACATAAGGAGAAGCATCATTAAGATACATCAGTATTTCTTGAAAGAGTATCTCAAAATTCACCAGGGCAAAGTGGTAGCACGTCAACCTGCAATACAGAAAGATGAGGCTGAAGTAAAAATTATAGTTTTATGCATGATAAATAAGATTATTTAAGTAGCACTATAGTGGTTGTATATATGCCTGCAACTTGTATGAAAAATTACATTCCTCTGAATCAAATATAATGAATGAAGTCAATGAATCAAATAAACAGAGCATAGAATATAAGAGATAAATTTGAAAGAAGTTGTTGAAAAGACTAAGCTTCAAATTGATTTTATAGTTTTATACATATGCAACTATATAAAATGTGTTCAGGAAAGAGTTAAGAGGCAAACCTGATATAAAATGTGCATCCAATTAGCACCTCGAGGACTGACAACATAATCCAAAACTTTAGCACATTTTTCGAACTTCATTAAAACTAAATTAGTATCACATGGAAAAAAACTGCACATGAAAACCATTTTCAGTACCATGCATATATGAGTAGTAACTTTTCTAATATATTTAGCTTATTGATTTCACTTTGACATCTCAAACACAGCTATAAAAAGTTCAAAAGAGTATAGACCATGTCAAAGATGTCCAACAGAACAACATAAATGACATAAATTTATAGTCACATACTCACATAGGCAAACAACAAATAAGCTTGAAACCAATGAGCATATGTGCATTAAAATGCATTTAATTCCTTAAAGTCCTAAATCCAATTAACTTAACTGCTTTCTTAAATTTTTCAGTTCCTTGGTCAGAGTTTTTGACAACCTTGGCCGCAATTTCTTGTTTTTATGCTAATCTGTATTGGTCTAGCCATAATCACTGCCATTAGTCTGGGCATGTTATGTGTGCTTTGTGATTTTGAATTATGATGGCAGCTATAAAAACAACTTACCCTATGAACAACATATAATTTAAAGACCAAAACTGTTCAATTTAACTCAGTTCTCGAGCATCTCTCCAGCTAGAAGACTTTAATGATGTTATTTGAAGAAAATATTAAGTTTTATGACTGTCAAATTACATTAAACATATACTTGGGTTTTTAAGAGATAGGCATACAGAAAGAAAATGGACTAAAAAACTGTAACATAAAACTGATAAGATTAAAATTATTGTTCACATAGCTTCTTCATAGTTTGTCAGTTGTTAGCTACAGAGTATCGACAATATGGAAAATAACTTAGCAACCACACAATTAAAAAGTTGACTAACCTTGATCAAAGAGACTAAAGTTGAAATTCTGGAATAAAGCTTATGTGATAACATGAGATTATACTGATAATTCGCCTAAACCTTTGAAGTCTATATAATCCTTTCACCTCATTGTCATCATTCCATTCTATGCCTATTAATAATTTGCTTTCAGAATGCTCTGGGCTCTAACTCTTTCTTCCTTAGAATATAAATCCAGCCAAGATTCAAAGTTGCTCATTTGCTATCAGTTGGCACTTCCATTGGTAAAATCATACATCTGACTTCTAGTAAAAACTCTATATACCAAAGCTGGTTCTATAGTTTATTGGTGTTACTCTTGCACAAATAAGGAAAGGAATAATACCAAGTAAGCATCAAGATGTGGAGGATAGTTGTTTTTTCAAACCAACTCAATACCATATTGAGATAAACTAAAATCTTGAATGTAGCATGTCATAACCCCATAGATAAATGATACAAATTGTGCAAGAGTAAGAATGCCTAGAGAGTTTTTCATGTACCGGTTATCATTACATGCTCCTAAGAAGCACTCACAGAGGCCTGTCATAAAAAAAATCTAAATCTGAGAAAAAAAACACCTTTTCTTTAGACAAACATTAAGGAGCATTATGGACTATCATGGTTATTTGCAAACCTGAAGCCAAAGAATAAGGTTTAATAAAATGCAAATATAAGTTGTGTGGTTTTTAAGGATCTCCTAGTTGGCTTTTTTATGGACTATGATGGTTATTCCCTAAGATTTTGAAAAAATTTGGTTCAACTTCCAAGTCAGGTGGGCTTCTTTGTTTATTGAATGAATCCCCTGTTCATGCATCTAGAATCAATTCCACATATCACACACATAAATATTAGAACATTGCAAAATTTATAGACAAAAGAACCAAACAACAACAAAACTAAACAAAAAAGATGGACATAAAGAACCTTCATTCCTATCAACAGGACTGCTTGATCGCCACTCCATCTTCACCGGTTTAATCCCATTATCCAAGCTGTTATTTTTCCTAGACGAAACTGCATTGGCTGGTTCGATTCAGAATCCTGCAACCTTTTCTCTGCCTCCTCAAGCTGCGCATCATTCACAATCTTATATTAACCACCCAATAAAATCTACACCTTTAGTAGCTATAACACACAACAAAGCTTCACTTGAGAACAAACAAATCTATGATAACAGTGATAAAAAAAACAACATTCTTGTATACACCTGTTAAGCCAAAATTAGAAGCATTAAAATTATCGACACCATGGTACAAAAAAATGGTTTCTCGACAGAAGGGGTTGGGCGAAGCCGGCAACTCAGCACACGATGTCCCCCAAAGACAAGTTAGTAAAAAGCCATAACTCGACACACTCAGAAGATGAAGAAATCTCGATCATCTCAATGGAAGAAGCAGTTACCGAACAATAAGCAACTGCAAGCACGTGCGTACACCCACGACGCCACGAATAGCAACGGTTGCCCACGACTCAGAACCATCCACGTGGCAATAGAGTCACGTGCGCGAAGACCATCGGCTAAACGTGGGGATGGCGCCAAAATTCAAAACCCACGAAGCCGTCGTGCATCCAAAGAAAACCGCCAAGAACATGGGCAGAAAGAACAATATAAATAGAGGAAGCAGCAGCAGAAGAGAGGGTTCCCAACTGAAAAACTCTGAAAATTCACTAAAAGCTCTAAACGTCCGCATCAATGAGACTTCGAGAGCAGAACGTGATGATGGAGGAGTATGTTGCAGAACCAACGCTTTAATTTCCTTGCATTTCAGTTCGTTAATTTCCAGTTTTTATGTGTAGCTTGTTTTGTCGAAATTTGCTTTCATGTTATTTTGGTTTGCTTGACTATTTTGTAATCGACTCATATTCAATAAAATCCAGTTTCGTTTGAAGTTGTTTATTGTTGTCGAAAACACATCCGTCCACACACTACACTTTGGCAAAACGTTTTCTCAAAAGGACCCTGAAATCTAAACTTCCTTTAGTCGAACTAAGAGGATATTTGTTTACCAAAAATCCGTGTAAACAAATTGGCACGCCCAGTGGGACCGTTTTTGTGAAGACTAAGTTTTACAGAAGCGTTTTGTGTGTTTTGTTTGCTGCATGCTATTTGGTATTTGCTACTTGCCTAGATTGTGATTTATATGCACCTGAGAAGTGGTAAGACTTTGAGTATGGCAAGCAACCGAGGAAGAACCTCCCCTCAAGGATCTAACGTGGGTAATCAGAGTAGTCCCGGGGGAAGTAGTGGTAATAATAATGAAGAAGTGTCTACTGGAATGGGGCATGGCACCAGTATGCCAACCCAGAACGTGGCAATTTCTGCAGTTGCAGAAATGCCTGTATCTACATCAGTACAGGCACAAATTGTTCCAACGATTACGAGGGACATGCCTTATGGTATGCCTACATCTATGATGCAAGGCATACAAGGCACGTATTCGACGTTCCCTGAAAATGTTCCCCCATTCAGCATACCCCCTTTTGGGGCAAATGGAACAATGTTAAACTTGGGAAGTCGAGTTAGTCCTGAAGGTATGAAAAACGGTAGAAAGGGGGGGTTTGAATAACGTTTTCAGTACAAAACTACCACCTTAAAGATTTATACAAATCTTTCGAGAACTTAGGTGCTAAAGATAAGAGATAGAAAAGCACACAAGGATTTTATCCTGGTTCACTTGATAAATCACTCAAGCTACTCCAGTCCACCCGTTAAGGTAATTTCTTCCTTCTTAGAATGAAGGCAATCCACTAATCAGGTAAGAGTTACAACTGCACTTGAAACCTACAAGTGACTAACAATTACACTGACTTAGCTCACACTAAGATTCACTCTCTTAGTCTTCTCTAGGATCCGATCAACCTTGATCTCCTAAAGGAACTAAACAAACTGTTTATCAAGGAAATGTTTACAAGAGATTTGCTTCTAAAAAGCTGATAGTAAACACAATGAATTTCAGATGAAAGAAAGCTTAGAATATTTTGAATATGTATTGCGCGTGTGTATTGCTTCTTCTTAGTTTCTTAGCCGCTTCTTTCAATCTTCAGCCTCTATATATACTCCAAGGATTAGGGTTGAGCGTTGCATGGGAAATGCTACCGTTGGAGGGCAGTTCTGGAAAATCCAGCTTCTGCTGTGGCTGAGAACGTTAGGTAGGTCGTCAGGAAGGTACACTTGCTTTTGTACTTGGATAGCGACTTGACCTTTTAACCTAGGAGACTTCTGATCAGGGGAATGCTTCATATTGGAACTTGTGAGGCCGGTTGATCAGAGTCAGAGGGAAAGCACAGATCCTCTGACCATTGTATCTTCTGATTCTGAACTCAGAGGGAAGAACATGGCCTTCAGAGTTTCTTACTTCTGGACTTCAGAGTTTCCACTATTCAGCTTCTGGATCTTCAGAGTCTTCTACACCATCAGAACATCTGAACCTTCAGTGTTTCTTGGCTATCAGAACTTCTGGATCTTCAGAGCTTCTAGCGACTGAGTCCACATCAGAGTTTGTATAGCTCCAGAACTTCTGAAGCTATTCCACTGTTCATACTGAACATGGTGAATGCGAAAGCGTTGCTTGGGTTACCCTTTATACACAGTGCTTCTGATTTGTGTGAGATTGAGTTGAGGTCAGAGCCTGTAAATAGCACACTCAGAAAAACACGTTAGAGTACCACAATTGTTCATATCAAAAGGTTAACTTGTAATCATCAAAACATAGAGTTGTACTACTAGATCAAAACTTGATCTTACAATCTCCCCCTTTTTGATGATGACAAAACTAAGATTTTTGATGAACAATTCTTAAACATTAAACTGAATTCACTCAGAGTTTAGAGATATAGAATAAGACTTATCCTGATGTGAATAGTTTATCTTGCTCATTCTGAATTCAAGTCACTGCTTGATTCTGAGCTTAGCTCCCCCTGAATCTAATACTTGATGAAAACGTTAGTAAAGTCTAGATTCTGAGCTAAAACATATAAGAGTTCAGAGTGAAAAGCTTATGACATAGATGAAAAACGAATAATCAGAGCGCATAAGTGATCAGAGTCATGGACAAGGTATCAGAGTCTTGGGTATCAGAGTCAACTTAGAATCACTTCAGAAGAAGTGAAATGTATTCCTTGTATTTGCCCAGTGACACATCTATGGTCATGAAGGTGGAACTCTTAAAATCTCCAAAATAAAAATAAGTCACACTAACACATCTTATACATCAAAAACTGGGTGTACTCCCCCTTTTTGTCATAAGCAAAAAGCTTGGGGTGTGAAAAACTTAGCTTGAAGTACAAGGTACTCCCCCTTAGAGAAGGTCTAAGTTGAAAGAAAATGAAGACGATGTAAGAATCAGAGTTAGGCGATAATACGTAGAAGAGTTAATGCAAGGGATGAGCGTTTACCACCGGTCAAGTGAGTAAATAGAAGGGTCAGTTACCAAGAACGTAACCTCGAGAAACTGTAGGAGCATTAACTTTCAGAGAGAAAGTGAAGCCTATAAAAAACGTTGGAGAGAAAGGTAAGCTTCACACCTCGAATAATTTTCAGGAAGAAAATAAAATGGCATCATACAGAATGGCATTAGAAGAGCTCAGAAGGAAGGCGTTTGAGGAAGATATGTTCCTCAATATTAGACATCCCGATGGTACAAAGACCATACAAGAGCTGACGAAGACACTGCTGGAAGAAGATCTTGGTCCAGAGATGGAGAAAGATCTGAAGGAGTTCCTCTGCTTCGTGGAGGAGATTCAGGGGCTTTGCCGGCGGGAGCTGAATCTGCTGGAAGAGAAGGAGACTGTGGAAAAGAGACTTAAGACGACAGAAGAGAGTCTAGAGAGAGATGAGCTGAGCAACAGACTCGGCAACATAGAGTATACACTGGATCGTCTGGAGAAGGAAAGAGTGGAGCAGCGCCAAGAATGCAGAAGAATGAGGAAGGATCCTCCATTCTAGATATAGGGAATAATGTATGATGGAAAGAATTATGATGTAAACATAGAACAATTATGAATAAAACAGGTTTTGCAAACATATGTGACACAAATATATATAGATAGATGCATATAGAATCACAAACGAATAAATGAAAATAAGTAAATAAAAAAGAAACAGAGTTTAACAAAAAGGAAAACAAAGTAAACGAAAGAATAAAAAGAAGAGATCCTAAGACTAAGGTTTGTCAGTGCGGCGCAGAAGTTCCATCATCATTTGCTTCATCTCAATCAGCATGGATTCATGAGTGTCAAGACGGTGTTCCATGATGTCGAGTCTGGATGAGCTAGTCGGAGTAGAGCTGGAAGGAACGTTCTGAGCAGCTTGAGGTTCTGGAATGGAAGCAGAAGCAGCAGGAGTAAACATAACTGGTGCAAGTCGCTCTGCCTCAGCCTCAGCTTCAAGACGCTCTGCCTCAAGTCTGGCTTGTTAGCCTTAGCTGCTGCTTGACGTGCAGCTTCTTCTTCTTGTTCTTTCTTTCTCTTGGCTTCTTCAATGGCTTCAAGAAGCTTGTTTCTCTGTTCTAGTTCGTGAAGAGCCACCCTCCTAGCAAGCCTTTGCTTTGCAGCCTCAATGCTCTGACTTCCCTCGGCATGCAGGAGCTGCAGCATAACGGGAAATTGAGCCACCAGCCAAGCGCTCAAATTGTTCCACTCATCAGCCACATGTTCAGCATTCTCACTGAGGTCAGTCTGACCGTGCACATTGCGGAGCCTCAAGGAGGCTTCATGATTGAAGATATTGATGCACTCAGAGAGAGATGTGGGTTGAAGGTGAGTATAGGGAATTATGGAGAGGTTGGTTTCAGGAGAGGCTGGGTGATTGCTGCTATGAGCTTCAGAGGCCCCTTGTGGAGAACCAATGTTAATTATGGGAGCATTGGGTTCAGAGGTTCCACCGTGAGGGTCTGAAGTGTCAACCAGAGGGTGAGGTGATCTAACCGAGGATTGGTTAGATACTGATTGTTCGGGTTCAGGGTCTGGTTGAATTGGCTCTTGTTGGTCAGGGACAGGGTGAGCTTGTTGAACTAGGGGATCTGCCTCTTGGATAGGATGGGCCAAGATAGGTTCATCTGGGTCAACTAGACGTTCAGGTCTAGGGCCAGGATATTTCCTAGGGCTTGGACATGTAAGGTAATATTCTTCCAAGGCAGATACCTTCTCTTTCCTAACCTCCATGAATTTTCTAATTGATTCAGAGGTATTGGAGGGAGGAGAGTCAATCACATTGATGGGGAAGGATACAGGTGTGAAGGCTGATGAAGAGTCTGTATCCGTGGTTTTGACAGCAGGACGTGCTGATGCTCTGGGAGCAGAGTGATCAGACGTTCTGGGTTGTGGTTTTGTTGGTTTGGGTTCTGGTTGGTTTTGGATGAGTGGTTCAGAAAGAGATGGGTCATATGGAATGGTAAGGAGAGAGGTTGGATCTTCTGACCTAGAGGGTTGGTTCTGAAGCAAATTCCAGAGAGGTGCTTCAGTAGGAGAAGGTTGAAAGAAGGAAGATCTTGGGGAATGTGGTGGAGTGGTGGTTTGTGCGGCTGGTTGGGTTTCAGGAATAGGAGTGAGGGGATTTGAAGAGTGTTGGAGTAAGGCAGAGATTGGGAGTGCATCAAATAAATTCAAATCATCATCAGAGGTAAGTGCAGGCTTACTTGTATGTGCTGATGATCGAGTCACTCTGGCAGGAGGTTCAGTCCTTCTGACCTCTGCAGCAGCTGGTTCCACCCGAGTAGGCTTCACCACAATTCTGACTTTCTTCTGCTTCTTCTTTGGAGGACCATCCTCACTATCATCACCATCATCAGCAGCAGGCTTGCTCTTCGGTTTCTTGACCAGAGGGGCATCAGATTCCTCTGAGGATTCTTCCAGAACCATCTTCCTCTTGGTTTTCTTCTTTGGAGGAGAAGAATACTCTGGAGCTGGTGGAAGTCTGCTGACAAAATCATCAAGGTCAATCTCGAATCCTTGAGCCCTGAGGTCTTCAACATAGCATCTGATGGCTTCAGGATGGTCTGCTTGAGTCCACAGAGGGTAGTCATTCAGAGGCATTCTTCTTCCTCTGATCTCAGAAGATGTGTCCTCATGAGCAGGAGCAATCTTCTTCTGGACCAAACCCATCTTCTTCAGAGAGTTGGCAGTGAAGACATCGCTGACAATTGTGCTCAAGTCCTCTGTGCAACCAGCATCGATCAAATCTTGCACCAAGTTGCTTTCAATGAGAAAGTCTGAGAGCAGCCTCCCAAAAGGGATATATTTGATTGCAGACTTGATGGAGGCGGTGGTGCGAGACTTCCGGATGCATTCCTTCAAATAGGAGAACAAGAAGTAGGGAAGGCAGATCTTCTCCTTGTCTTGAATGAAAAACAGCATCGCCTTCTGGTTGAAGTTGATGTAATCTGGAGAACTGCCCTTTGGTCGTTGATTGATGCAGTTGAGCAGGATCTTGTGCCAGATTCTCAGTTTGGGGTGAAGGTCCATCACCTTGTAGCTCGTCTTGCCCGGTTTGAAGGTGGTGTACAGGGCCTTGTTGACTATATCCTTGGTTCTGGGTTTCAGCTTCGATTCCGTCAGTGAGAACCGATACCCATGAGCAGTTGCTGCACCTAGCAGATTCACGAATGACTTCTCCGTGATGATGATCTTCCTACCCAGTATGTAAGAGACCACCTGAGTGTCATCACAGTCGGCGTGCTTCCAGAATTCCTTTACCAGCTTCTCATACACCGGTCCTCGAAGTCGATTGAAGTAGTTTCCCCAACCTTGAGCTTGGACTTCAGGACGAAGATCAAACCCATTTGCAGCCAAGTTGTCGAGGTTGAATCTCCATTCTGCAAGGACTTGGAGTTCCTCAGGAGGAAATACACAGTGAACGGCACAGCCCCGTTCTGCAATAGGAACAATCTCCTCTTGAGCTTGAGCTTGTTCTTGTGCTGGGTTCTCAGAGCCCTGTTGACCCGTTGCCAAACCGACTACCATGTGAGGGAACTGAGGTGCATCTGCAGTAGATCTTCTGGTTTGTCTCACCATTTTGAAGAGGTTGAAGGTTTGAGGTAGAAGATGAAGTTTGAAGGATGAGGAGAGATCGAGAGAGAAATCACGAAGGAGGCGGTTTTGAAAAGCAGAGAGTGCGAGAGTGAAAACCGGAAGTGAGAGAGAACGTGTGTGTATAGTGGGTTTTATCAAATAACCGTTGTTGATTCAAAAAGCACTTTAAGATCAACGGTTGAAAATTAAAGATAGATAGTAACAGTAAAATACACAATCACACACAGGAGATAAGCATATCTACACGCAATCATAACAGACTGTCACACGGGCACAAGGAACTATGCATCAGAAATTCTGACGCACGTGTTGTTGTCTCAGTGTCAGAGTCAGTACCAGTGGGCACACACACTCTGATTGAGTTACCTTCTGAACTAGACATCTTCTGATCAAGAAGTATCAGAGTCAGAGGTTCTGATCCATCTTCACTCTGGACAAAAGTCCATGTTTAGATTTTTCAGAATAAAATTAAATCTATCTTCAGCTAAGGGCTTTGTAAAGATATCTGCCCATTGATGGTCAGTATCAACAAACTTCAGAAGAAGTACGCCCTTCTGCACATAATCTCTAATGAAGTGATACTTTACCTCAATGTGCTTTGCCCTTGAATGCAAGATAGGATTCTTGCTCAACGAGATTGCAGCAGTGTTATCACAATAAATTGGGATATTGCTCTCAAGGATCTGATAATCCTCCAGCTGATGTTTCATCCAGAGCATCTGAGTGCTGCATATTGCTGCTGAGATATATTCTGCCTCTGCAGTTGATAGTGCAATGGTTGATTGCCTCTTGCTTGCCCATGAGACTAGATTGCTTCCCAGAAATTGACAATTTCCAGAAGTACTTTTTCTCTCTGTTCTATCTCCAGCATAATCAGCATCACAATAACCTGAAAGCTTATACTCTGATGTTTTCTTATACATCAAGCCAAGGTTAGTGGTGCCTTTCAGATACCTTAGGATCCTCTTAACAGCAGTTAAGTGGGTTTCCCTTGGATCTGATTGGAAACGAGCACATAAATGAACACTAAATAATATGTCTGGCCTAGATGCAGTTAAGTATAGAAGTGAACCTATCATGCCACGATAGAGCTTCTGACATACTTTACCACTTATATCTTCTTTTTCCAGAATGCATGTTGGATGCATTGGAGTCTTGGCCACTGTAGATTTCAGCATATTGAACTTCTTCAGAAGTTCTTTAGTGTACTTGCTCTGATGGATATATGTTCCTTCTGGTGTTTGATCAACTTGTATTCCCAGAAAGTACTTTAATTCTCCCATCATACTCATCTCAAATTCAGCCTGCATCATCTCAGAAAATTCTTTGCATAGAGATTGATTAGCAGAACCAAATATAATATCATCAACATAAATTTGCACAATTAAGATATCATCTTTATAAGTCTTGCAAAAGAGAGTTGTATCTACTTTACCCCTTACAAACTCATTCTCCATAAGGAATGAGCTAAGTCTCTCATACCATGCTCTGGGAGCTTGCTTCAGACCGTAGAGTGATTTCTTCATATTGAACACATGGTTTGGTTTCTTTTCATCTTCAAAACCTGGGGGTTGATGAACATAGACTTCCTCTGAGATATAACCATTTAGGAAGGCACTCTTTACGTCCATCTGATGTAGAATTATGTTGTGATTTACTGAGAAAGAAATCAATAGTTTGATTGCCTCCAGTCTTGCTACTGGAGCAAATGTTTCAGTGTAGTCTATTCCTTCCTGCTGGCTGTAGCCTTGAGCAACTAGCCTTGCCTTGTTTCTGACTACATCTCCTTTCTCATTCAGCTTGTTTCTGAATACCCATTTTGTTCCAATAACATGAACATTCTCAGGCTTCTTCACTAGACTCCAGACATCGTTCTTGGAAAATTGATTCAGTTCTTCTTCCATGGCCAGAATCCAATCCTTGTCCTGAAGAGCTTCATCTATGGACTTGGGTTCAATTAAGGACACCAATCCTTTCAGACTCAGCAAGGTCTCTTCAGAGGGTCTGAAGGCAGATCTGGTTCTGACTGGTTCATCTTTGTTGCCCAGAATCAATTCCTTAGGATGAGCTGCAGTGATTCTGCTCTTCTTCAGAGTTTGTGAGTTAGAGGGACCAGCTTCTTCCTCTGGTTCATCTTCCTCTGGCTCAACTTCCTCTGGAGCTTTGCCTTTGTCAGAAACATTAATGCTTAAATCTGCAAACTTTTCAACTAGCTTTGACTGGTCAGAGTCAAGCTTATCATCAAATCTAACATGAATAGATTCTTCAATAGTCTTAGCATCAGTATTATAAAATCTAAAACCTTTAGATCTATCAGAATAACCAAGTAATAGACACTTAGAAGACTTAGCATCAAATTTATGCAATCTATCCTTAGTATTGAGAACATAACAAACACAGCCAAAAGGATGAAAATAAGAAATGTTGGGTTTTATGTTCTTCCACAATTCATAAGGAGTCTTATTCAGAATTGGTCTTACAGAGATTCTATTCTGAATGTAACATGCTGTATTTACTGCCTCTGCCCAAAAGTGCTTAGCCATGCCAGTTTCTTGGAGCATGGTTCTAGCCATCTCCTGAAGAGTTCTGTTCTTCCTCTCAACAACACCATTTTGTTGAGGAGTTCTGGGACAAGAGAAATCATGTGCAATTCCATAGGAATCAAACAGACTCTCAAACTTGTCATTCTCAAACTCTCCACCATGGTCACTCCTGACACGCACAATTCTACAAGCCTTCTCGTTTTGCACTTGAGCAATGAAGGTAGAGAACACAGCATGAGACTCATCCTTGCGGGTTAGAAACTTTACCCATGTCCAGCGGCTATAGTCATCAACGATAACCATCCCATATCTCTTGCCACCTATAGACTCAGTTTTCACTGGTCCAAACAGGTCGATATGCAGAAGTTCCAACGGCCTTGAGGTTGAGACAACATTCTTTGCCTTGAAAGGGACTTTTGTGAATTTGCCTTTCTGACATGCTTCACAAAGAGCGTCTGAAGCGAACTTCAGATTGGGTAAGCCCCTGACAAGGTTTAGCTTGCTCAGCTGAGAAATCTTTCTCATACTGGCATGCCCTAACCGTCTATGCCATACCCACTGCTCTTCATTAACAGACAGAAGGCACTTCACATTCTGAGCCTCCAACTCAGATAATCTGATCTTATAAATGTTGTTCTTCCTCTTGCTGTTAAACAGAACAGAGCCATCGATCTGACTTACAGCCCGGCAGGACTTTTGATTGAATATAACATCATAACCCTTGTCAGCTAATTGACTTATAGACAATAAGTTATGTGTTAAGCCGTCTACCAATAAACATTATCAATGCATGGACTACTATCTACACAAATAGTACCAGTACCAATAATTTTACCCTTTTCATTTCCTCCGAAGCCAACTTCGCCTCCAGGCTTAAGTTTCAGCTCTCGAACATACGCTTTTCTCCCGTCATGTGACGCGAGCATCCACTGTCCAGATACCATGATTGGTGTTTCAGTGGAGCTATCAAGGATATCTGCAACATAGATAATCTTGTCCTTAGGTACCCACTTTCTGGGTCCTCTTTTGTTAGTTACCCCAGAGGTTCTGATCACCTTGGGTGTCTCAACATAATATTTTAAAGGAATATTTGCATGATATTTAGTCATAGAGAAAGATCCCTTTTTAAGAGGATGTTTAGCAACTTTAGCAGGTACAGGATCAGGCAATATGGTACCAGAGGGAACAAAGCATTCATACAAGGATTTAGCTTTAGACACAGAAGGCTCATTTCTAATTGGTTTAGAATAGCCAATGCCATGCATTCCATTTCTGCTTACGCCATAGATCATTGAAGCCATTAAGCTTCTATCTACGCTTTTAGCTAGGAATCTTTGAAAAGA